>NC_058131.1:56515579-56523079 GCF_016433145.1 Gracilinanus agilis | reverse complement strand
GATTATGTAATTAATTATTATTACTATTTCTTGTTATTATTTTAATTATTACTATTTTTGTTTATTTATATTTTACATTTATCAATTTATTTTTATAAATGTATGATGTATAAATATTAATATACTTGATTATTACTATATTTAATTATCATTGCATCCTTTTATGTTATTACTTATGTAATATTATTCATTAATATTATAAATATTGCTTCATTATATACTCCAATAATTACTCTAATGGCCAAAATGTCAGTTGCATTAAACCTTGGCACCGAAATCAACTGCCCTTCCTCCACAGTACTGAGAAAGGCCCCCTGGCTGGACTCATCTGCCTGGATGGCCAGGGAGAAGCATCCTCCCAGGAATCCCAGCTCTGACTGGCCCTTCATTGTTTCCCAAACTGTGGGGAGCCTGGCCTGCAAGGAGAGGGGTCAGAGCCAAGGCAGAGAGCTGAGATTTGTGGAGATCACGCAAAGCTTCTCTGTCTGGGGATGGAGTAAACAGAGTCTCCGTAAAGGTCACTCCTTCAGCCTTCAGCCTCCGCTGCCAAAGGAAACTGCAGTCATTTTTCAAAGTTGTTAAATGCCAAATGTAAAATGCACTGACTGAGTCACAGTTTTCCTCCATGGGCCTTGCTTGGGGTGAGCTGTCCTCCAAAGCCATTTCCTTGCCAAATAAAGCCTCTTTTTCCTCTTGAACCCGGAACAGGCTTTTAATAACCTTTACAAAAATGGTCTTGACATGGGGGGGTTTTTAGACTTTCCAGGTCCTTTGCAGCTCTTGCATTATTAATAATTATTATTAAGTGCTGTTCATAGATTTGCAAAGAACTTCTCATATGCTCTCTAATTTGATCCTCACACAGTGGTGTGAGGTCAGTAGCTAGGTATTAATATTATTATTTTATAATGTAGATTATTGGTATGATTAGAATATATTTATATTTTACAGATGGGTAAACTGAGGCCCAGAGAGGGTGAATGACTTGTCAAAGAATGCAGAGGCAGTAAGAGAAAGACTTTTAGTTATTTATATGAATATTTATGAGTATTATTAATATCTTAAATGGAGGTATTAGAAAGGAGAGACTCCTTTCTGCTATTTAGAAAAACTGAATTTACTAGACAGTGACCTTCTTATGGCTTTGCTTAATGCTTTGTAGACTTTACCACCAACTGAACATATATAATTCGAGACTAAAAGTTGATTAATGTGGCCAAAATAGCTCCAACTTGGGAGCCCAAGACCTTGGTTCAAATACTGCCACTTAGTAGCTGTCTGACCTTGGACAAGTCATTTCTGCTGTTTGAGACTCAGTTTCTTCTACATAATGAAGAAGGTGGGCTCAGAGTTCTGCAGTGATGCAGAGCAGAGAATGTTGGGTTTGTAGTGAAAGCAACTGGGCTCATATTATGACTCCTTCATTTCCCCCTCTTTGGGCCTCAGTTTACCTATATGTAAAATAATGGGATTGGATTAGTTGGCCTCAAGTCCCTTCCTACTCTGAATCTGTGCTCTGTAATCTGTGGTTTCTTCTCATTTTAATTTATTTCAATTCAATAAGCATTTGTTCTAAAACCTAAGATCCTCTGCAGTTATGAAGGGAATGGACTGGGGGTGTTCTAAAATGTGATGGAGGAGCCTGAAGGGGCAGGATGCCTGGCTTCATCCAGCCACTGCTCAATTCCCACCTCATCTTTTTCTCTAGTGGAAAAAATGTTGACGTCAAAGGACCTAAGCTCCTTTGCTTGGCTTGGTTGAAGCTACTCTGGGATCAGAGCCAGGATACCTAGGGCTGGAGGTCAGGTTTTGTGACTTCATTGTTTTGCTCCTCGGAGACTTAATTTCCTTATCTGTGAAATGGAGTCACAGGAATGGAGTTCACATCCGAGCTCCCCACTTACCACTTGTGTGACCTTAGGTCAGTCGCTTCATCTCCACTAGCCTCAGTCTCTGCACTTATAAACTGAGGGGTTTCAACAAAAAACCTCTGAAGTTCTAATTCTATATCTGTGAGTTTAGATTCTGCCTAGAGACAACTAGATGGCAAAGAGGATGCAACTCTGGATCTGGAGTCAGTAAGAACCCACATCAAATCTACCCTCAGATATTTACTAGCTGTGTGACCCTGGGCAAGACCCCTAACCTCTTTCTGCCTCAGTTTTCTCAGTTGTAAAACTGGAGTAAAATAGTATCTAACTCTCAGGGTTGAAAGGATTAAATGAGATAACATTTTAAAGTGCTTAACATAATGCTTGGCACATAATAGGGATGTAATAAATGCTTATTTTCCTTCCTCCCTCTCTTCTTCCCTTCCTCCCTTTTTCCCTCTCTTCTTCCCTTCCTCCCTTTTTCCTTCTCTCCATCCTTCCCTCCCTTCCTCTTTTTTTCCCTCCCTTCTCCCCTTCCTCCTTTTTTCCCTCCCTCCTTCCCTCCCTCCCTCTCTTCCTTCTTCCTTTCCTCCCCTTTTCCTTCTTTCCATCCTTCCCTCCCTTCCTCTCTTCCCAGGTCCCTTTAAACTAGGAGTAGACTAAGAAGAAGGAATTGAGAAAATTAATTCTTGAGAATATAATACTGTAAAATAAACACAGAGGAAGATGGGCATTTAGCTTAGACCCTTAGAATCTTTTTTTTTCAACTGAGTCTTAAGTCTTGAGATTAGCACAATGTCTTGTACATAGCTGATACTTAATAATAGATATTTGTAGAATTTAAGTGAATGATGGGAACATAGGAGTGGATTCAAGCTCTAAGGACAGAAGCAGATGTCTCCATGATGCGTGACTCTGGCTTACACTGCCAATATCCACCAGGCGATTCCAGCCCTTTGGGAGCTGATAAAGAAAATGCTCTGACAGATGATGCCTATCCAAATAGCACAGTCCTGAGATCCCAGAAGTCTTTGCCCAAAGAGAAATCAGCAGGTCCAAAACTTGACTTTGGATAGTTATTGACAAGAGGAGGAATATTTGTGTGCCAGAGTCAGCAGGTCTATGGCAAGAGCATCACAAACCAAATGCAGATGATTATTATTACGTCCCCTTTCATAACTGTTTTTAAACCTTTCACAGTGATACTACCATGGGAGTCCTGTCACAACATTATCCTGTAGCATCCAAGGTAGGAGACTACCTCAGATGTGTTCCCACTATATAATAAGTTCTGTTGCACAGATAAGGAAGCAGTTTTTGTGCCCAGGGTGAACAGCCCAAACCATGCTCTCTGAAAGCATCAGGAAGCATACCCTGGGGAGATCATGTGGATGGTGGTGGGAAGAGGGGACCATGAGAGGGGGCCAGGCTGGAGAGGGGTTCACCTGGGGTGCAGCTGTCCTGGGAGAAAGTACTTGCCATCTGGTAGTTTTTTTGCTTTGCCTAATTATTGAGGCTGTGTGGTTTTCATGGTGGTGAAGAGCCACAAAATCTGCTGGGCAACCCTAAGGCAAATCTTCAATTGTTTTTCCCTCCTTATGGTTTAGATTGTGCGGTACTAGTAGAACTAAACCCCAAAGGATATGCAAATAATGATCTTTCTTCTGGCCCAGACCAGTTGTTTTATTAATTATAGGGAAATCCCCTTCCATGAAGGCAGCTAGGTGGAGTAGTAGAGTGCTGGGGTTGGAATCAGGAAGACCTGAGTTCAAATTCAGCCTCAGAACTCTACTAGCTGTGTGACTCTGGGTAAATCACTTAACCTCTGTTTGTTTCTGTTTCCTCCCTATAAAATGGGGATAATAATAGCACCTATCTCCTAGAGGATCAAATTTCATAAGATTTGTAAAGTTCTTAGCACAGTGCCTGGCATATAGTGAGTTCCATGTAAATGTTAGTTATGACAACAACTATAATGATAATGACTGACACCTCCTTTGTAATTATAGTCTAAGACAGTTGTCTAGGTGCTCTGACAGGTTAAATGATGTGTTGCGGGTTACACAGTCCATTATATGAAAACAGAACTTGAACTCAAGTCTTTTGGTCACCAAAACCAGCTCTCTATTCACTATACCATACTGTCTCCCTAATAATAATAGCCTACATGAATAATAAGAGCTCACATTTATATGGTGTTTAGGGTTTGAATAGCATTTTACAAAAATTATATCAATTAACCTTCTCAACAATCCCACAAGAAAGGAACCACTTAACATCAACATCTGCCTGCCTCAGTTTCCTAATCTTTAAAATGGGGATAATAAAAACATCTACTTCTCATGTTTGTTGTAAGGATAAAATGAAATAGTAGTTGTGAAATATTTTTTAAACCTTAAAGCTCTATGTAAAAACTTCTATTGTTCAGTCATTTTTCAATGGCATCCGACTCTTTGTGATCCCATTTGGGATTTTTCTTGGCAAAAATACTGGAGAGATTTGCCATTTCCTTCTTCAGCCCATTTTATAGATGTGTAAACTGAGGCAAATGGGGTAAAGTGACTTGCCTGGAGCCACACGGATAGTGAGTCACTGAGGGCAGATTTGAAGTTAAGAAGATGAATCTTCCTGTTCCAAGCCCAGTGCTCTATTCATCGTGCCACATAACTACCTAGGTATAAATACTACCTGCTTTTATTATTCTCTTTTACAGATAAGGAAAGCAAGGCTCAGAGACTGGTAAATATTTGAGGCAAGATTTGAATTCAGATCTTCTGTAGTCCAAGTCCAATGCTCTACAAAGCACTTTCCTCCCTCAAATTCTGAGATCTCGTGAGAGGTAAGATAACTTAACTCACCCAAAGTTGCACAATTAGAAAATGACAGAAAGTGACTAGTGAGCAAAGCACAGTCAGAGCTCGAGCCTCAGGTCTTTTGACTCCTTGTCCAAACTTTTTCCCATGCATCACTCATTTTTGCCTCATACTAAATTGTGAGGGATGGCAAATAGTTCTCAATTGAACAAGTAATGATTCACCATCCCACCTATATCTAGACTTGCTAGGCATTGGACTAGGTTCAAGGAATACAAATATCAGTCAATCTATCAATCAAGAAATTTTTATTAAGCAACCATTATGTTCTGGGCACTCTGCAAAGAATCATGAAAATGAAGCAAACAGTCCCTACCCTCAATGAACTTCTATTGAGGGGAACCAATGAGTTCTGGGAAAATTAAATAGAAAATATGCAGATTATTTTCAAGGAGGAAGGCAATGGAAGCAGGAAGGACGAAGGGAAGCATTCTGCAGGAGGTGACCTTTGAATCAAACTTTGAAGGATTCTGGGAATTTCATGAGTAAGGGTATTGGGGCCATAGGAGAAGAGATTGCTCAAAGACAAGGAGAGAGAACATATCCTACCATGTTCTATTGGAGGATCAAGTGAGCCTGACATATTAAACTTTTCACTTGTCAATTCTTGCAATTCCTGGGTATGTAGTGAATGAGACTAAAATATGACTGGGAAATATTTAAGAAATTAAATCCACTACATACATAAACTTGAGGAAGGGAAAGGGGCATGCATTTATTAAGTACCTACTATGTGCCAGATGCTGTGCTAAGTGCTTTACAAATAATATCTCATTTATTCCCTAATAATCCTATAAGGCAGTTATGATCCCTATTTTACAGTTGAGGAAAATGAGGTTAAATATCTTGCTCAGCTCACATAGCTAGATACTGAATACTGGACAGATTTTCTATTTCCTTCTCACCTCATTCACAGATGAGAAGACTGAGGCAAACAGGGTTAAGTGACTTGCCCAGAGTCACACAGCTAGTAAATATCAGAGGCTAGATTTGAACTCAGGTTTTATTGATTCCAAGCCCAGTGTTCTATCTGCTGTGCCAAATAACTGCCTTTGAGGTTGAAGTTGAGATTGAATGAATTGCTGAAAATCACACAGATGGCAAGAAGCATGGCTGGATTTGAACCTGAAACTTTGAAGCTTGCCCTTTCCTCATTCCAACATGCTGCCTTCTTTACATTTTAGTTAAATGCTAAAGTAATTGCAATGGTTAACTTCTCTTAGGATTGCAATTAATTATCACTAGCATCATAGAAGTGGAGGAAAAAATATTTGGTACATGGGTTGAGGATTTGATCAATATGGTTCTCCTCTTGCCTTTTCACTGATGGAACACATCAAACAAACCTCAGATCCCAGGATTCCTCTTGTCCTTCAGTGTGCTCTATCTAGATTTCCAACAAGTTAATCCCTGGAGCCCTACAGCTGCCTACACTAATAAATGAAGCATCATCTGGAAACTAGTGAAATTTGGACAGGACGTTCCTTGGCTTCATCTAGACCCTCACATTCCAAACTTTTGCAAACCATTCATAGAAGATTAATGAATTTTAAAGGGGGTAAATAAACTCTTGCATCTAGTAACATGCAACATTATTTTTCTAGTTCAGCACCTCATGGTTAAATTATTGCAACAACCTCCTAGCTTGTCTCCTTGACTTGAGTCTGTCCTCCCAGCCCCACCCCATCCAGTAAGTCCTGTTGCAACCTGTGTCTAACCTTATTTCTAAAGTGTTTGAATTCGAGGCTTTTACTGGCCATTTCTTGACAGTCCTACATCTGGATATGGCATCTTCAGGCAGGAATGACTACAGAGACACCCAAGGTGGTAAAGGGACTGAAGATCATTCCATACAAGATTCTGTTAAAGGAATGGAAGATGTTTAGTCTGGAAAAGAAAAGACTTGGAGGTGGGGATGAGGGGAGAATGTTAGGGTTTTCAAGTATTTGAAGCACCCTTTGTTGAAGAGGGATGAGAACTAGTTTATTTGGTGCCAGAGACCAGAATTAGGAGGGATGGGTGGAATTTTCAGGGAGGCACATCTTGCCTTCATAGAATTTGATTCAATTCCATTTATTCCAACAAACTTCATTAATGCAAAGAAAAGCTCCCTAAAATTGAAGTTGTTCAAAAGTGGAGTGGGATGTCTTAGAAGATAATGAGCTTTTCATGATGTTGAGCAGAGGATAGACGATCATTTTGGGAAGCGGAGGATATTCAGAGTATCCTAGAATTTAGAGCTAGAACTATAAAGAAACTTAGAGTTCATTTAGTCCAGGAGCTCCTAGTCCTTTTGTTATGGATCCCTCGGGCAATCCTCTTCTCAGACTAAAGTTTTTAAAAACATAAATAAATAAGAATACAAAGGAAATCCATTTTACTGAAATTATTTTATATTTTATATAATATATAAATGTTTATATAATACATAATGAAATATGTAATATATACAATATATAATAAATATAATATAAAAATATACAATATCTTTTAAAAGTTCATAGACCCCAAATTAAGAAACCCCTTTTAGCCCTTTTACAAATGAAGAAACTGACATAATTAGTATAACAGAACTTTAATTCTGACAATGAATCTATTGCTCTGGGTTCTTGTTCAGGGATGAATCTCATTACATGATCTCTGAGACTCCCTACCATTCTGACATTCAAGCCTTAAGAGTTTCTTTTAAATTTTATTGGCTTTTTTTCTTCCTCAATCTTCTCTGTCACTCCCACTCCTGCAAAAAAAAAAAAAAA
>NC_058131.1:56474337-56495898 GCF_016433145.1 Gracilinanus agilis | reverse complement strand
CCTCCCTCCCTCTCTCTCTCCCTGCCTCCATCTCTTTCCCCCTCCCTCTCTCCTTTCCTCTCCCCCCCTCCCCGCCCCCTCTCCATCTCTCTTTGTCTGTCTCTCCTCTCACTTCTTGGTAAAGTTCTCTATTAGCTGCCTATAGACAATGCCGAGTCAGAGACACACTCTGGTCATCAGAGCATCCCGTTCTATTTATGAGGTCTAATCACACCAGCTCAGCCAAAGAAAGGACGAGCTAAAGAAAATTTCTCCCTCTGTTGCTGTCAGAATCTCTGTATGGTGAAAGTAGACAGCTTTGGTTCCCTAGGACATCCCGAAATGATTTAAGCCTTGTGTTTCACCCAAGGAGCAGAAGGTGAGACACTGGAAACAAGAAGCTAATTTTGTTGCCAGTCATAAAAATAATCTTGTATCTTTACACGACAGAAATATTTACTCAAGAAGATTTGATGTTCATGGGGAGGTCAATGTCCTCGCTGGTTGGCTTGGGGGTGGGGGTTGGGGGTGGGAATGCTGGGGGTGGGGGGCGAAAATAAATCTCTCTCTTAGATTTCATTTTACTTTATTGAAGTCACCCCCACCCCGTCCCTTTCCTTTAGCACATTTATCTCCAATGTTTTCATTTTGAAGGACTATATATTTTGGTGGGTTTAACACGTGGATACTAATTTGCGCAATGAAAGGATGCCCCCCTCCCCCCTCCACTGGGACCATCCATCTCTCCTTGGACTTGTGGCCGCCCAGACAATCTGGCATTTGACCACTCCCCAGTGAAAGCTTTGTACAAACAAACAAACAAACAAAGGAGCTCCCCTTCCTGGCCCTCTTCAAACAAAGGGACATAAATCCACCCCACCCCTCAGCCTCCTCTCCAGCTGGGACTCCGTCTCTCTGGCCCCTCCTGTAGAGGACATCTCTTGGACTCATTTTGCTTTCTTACCAGGACTTGGAGTGGAAGAACTTACCTTTTTTTGGGGGGGTGGGGGTGGGTAGGGGGAAATCAAGGGAAGGGAAAGACTTCTTCATGGGTTTCAACTATTTTTCCAGAACTTTAGGTTCAACAAAATCCAAGACAGGACGTTCCCCAGTGCTTTTCCTCTCCCCTGGCAACCCCCATAGGCATTTGAAAGGAAAATGAGTTCAGTCATTTCCGATTCATTTACACTTAATTCCCCCCAAGCTCTCTGCTCTGCTAGGAGTGATTTGACGTCCAGGAAGGATTTTTAAGCTTAAAAATTTTTTTTTTTTTTAAAATTCTTTCTTGCAAATCAGGAAGCAATTTTTGGCTTCAGGCAAATTAACTTGAATTCAATTCAGTCTCACAAACATTTATCAAATACTATGTGTGAGTAAGGCACCATGCTGGTCCCTGGGGATACCATGATGGGGATGGCAAGTTTGGGTTTATTGGGGAGCCAGGGAAAGTGGTGTGATCCAAGGTATGGATGGTGCGATGGTTTAAGGGAGAGGGGAAGATAAAGAACTTTAGGAAAATTAGAAGAGGGACAGAGTCACGAAGACTTTGCTGAGGAGAAGGAGGACCCTTGAGATTTCCCCAAAAACTCTAATGAATTTATGCTGTGGTTTACAATCTGTCAAGTTTGAGTAATGTCTACTTATAGATAGAATGTTACCTCTGGAAGGGGAGGGACAGTTTCAATCTTGCTCTTGACTTGGTATATAGTAGGTGCTTAATCAATAGGTGCTGAATGAGGCAGCTAGGTGGTTCGTGGATAGAGAACCAGGCTACAGATGGGAGGTCCTAGGTTCAAATCTAGCCTCAGATACTTCCTAGCTGTGTGACCCTGGGCAAGTCACTTCACCCCCATTGCCTGGCCCTTGCTGCTCTTCTGCCTTGGAATAGATACTTAGTATTGATTCTAAAACAAAAGGGAAGGGTTTTAAAAAATTACTTACTGAATGACTGGTAGATCATCTCTTTTAATGATTTTAAGGGAAAATGAAGTTTCAGAAGCAGAACTGAACAGGTTGATTTTTTGGTCTTCACCCTAAACTACAGACCAGGTCTTCTAACTCCTTTCAAAGGTGGAAACGAAGGACCTTTCCACCCAAACTCATGTGGATTTCTGTATGAAAATCTAACATTACAGCATATATAGCTGAAAGAAATGTTAGAGATCATCTGGTCCAATTTATGGGGAAACTGAGTTCCAAAGAGTAAGGCACTGATTTGCCTAGGGTCATACAAGTTCTATATGGGGCAGCTAGTGGCATAGTAGATAGTAAAGGTTCTGGGGTCAAAAAGACCCGAGTTGAAATTTGGCTCAGACATTTATTTGCTGTGTGACTCTGCCTCTGTTTCCTCATCTATAAAATGGGCTGGAGAAGGAAATAGCAAACCATTCCAGTATCTTTGCCAAGAAAATCCAAGAGGGGGGGTGGTCACAAAGGGTTAGAAACAACTGAACAACAACAAATACAGGTACTATATAATAGAGCAGTGATTCAAACCCAGATCATGGGAACTAGAAGGGATCTTAGAGGCAACATAGTCTATTTGCCTCATTTTACAGATGGGGAAACTGAGACCCAGTAAGTTGCCTAGGACAACAAGAGCAGTCTCAGAGTCAGAATTCAAACCCAGGTCTTTTGATTCCAAATGCAATGTACTTTTTGCCACACTACCATGCTCTGTTTCCAAAGCCAGTGCATTTTTATTGGACTTCAGGTCAGGTTAAAACAGTTAAGGAAAGGAGCAAATATGTTAATAAATAAATTTTAAATGTTGTTAAGTTTAACGTAGGGCAAGAAAGCTTTGTCTAGTTCACTATGGTAATTAGCTTCCAATACAATTTTAGGTGTGCTAACCTATGGGGGAGAGGGTTTATGAAGCCCACCCACTGTGTTCTGTTTTTAAAAGCCTAAGGGTTAAAGCTTGTCCCTAAAGAACAGACTAGAAAATAGGTCTCCTTTTCATTGAAAACATGGGGGATTTGTGGGGAAGAATAGTCATATTCAACTGATTCACTGGTTAATTTTCTTGAACATTTCCCACCCCCAGCCGTTTCTTCCTCTTTTCTTTTTTATTTTCTTTTAAAAAGCAGCTGGATGAGTAAAGGAAGGGGAGAGATTCTTTCAAGAAAGAAATGATATAAAAGTCAAAGATGATAGCAATTTTAAAAGCCTAGCAGTTAGATTGTTTTCATTATTCCATTCTATAAAAATAGATTGGTAAAGAAAATCACCTGAAAAATTCCTCTTGGACAAGTCCAACATACCCACTGGTGTGATATACAATTGTGGCCTTACTTTGGGGAAGAGAATTGGGGCCTGATGAAAATGGAGTTAAAGGACCCTGTTAATTCTCTCCCTTCCTCCCAGGTTCACCAGTCACAATACTCTGCTTGTATAAACACTGGGGAGGGAGAGCTCAGGAGAGTGGGAGGCAGACAGACAGAAGCTAATTTGCTTGCAGACTTTGCTAATTATGCCAAGCTTTCCATGCTTCCAGCCTTCTCATTGCCTGAGGAGTTGACTTCCTCTCAGTTGGATTGGGCTAATGCTGTCATTTTCAAATCTCAGTTCTGTAAGAATCGTTTTCCACCTTGTAGCAAAAACATGTTTACTGGGGCTTTCCCCACAATAAGTGCCCCAGAGATAGCAACTCCAAGAGGAAGAACTTCAGAGCAAGGGATTATGGGGTCCCTGGCTTGTCATCTTAGATTCCTGAAGTCCCTTCAGTCCAGAATCCATGTTGATCACCAGTGAGAATGAGGAAGGAGAAGAGTAAAAATAACATTATTATAATATGTTCATGACTATATAATAACTCATAATAATAATACTTAGATTATCTAGTTGAATTCCTGCATTTCATTATTTATTTATTTATTATTAAAAAAAAAAAAAAAAAGCTTACCTTCTGTCTTAGAATCAATACTATCTATTGGTTCCAAGGCAAAAGATGGGTCAGAGCTAGCCAGTGAGTGGTGGTAAAATGACTTGCCCAGGGTCACAGAACAAGAAAGTGTCTGAGGGCAGATTTGAACCAAAGACCTTGCTTCTCTAAGCCTTGCTCTCAATCCACTGAGTTCCCTAGCTGTCCCCTAATTCCCTCATTTTAAAAAGATGGCAAATTATCAGGGTTAGTGTGTCAAGAAGAACCAAGGTTCAGATCTTGCCTCTTATACACACTAACTGTGTGACCTGACAATATCCCAGATATCTCCTTGTAATTCTAAGTTCTGCCTATTTTTGTCAGTGAAAGGAATTTTTGTACCAGGAGACCTTTGTACAGATGAATTCATGGATCTGAACAACAACAAAAACAATAGCAACTAACATCTCCACAGGTTTTTAAGAGTTCCAGAGTTCTTTTCATGAAACCAGTCTTTAAAGGCAAGAATTGGACAGGTAGAAACTGATGATCTCACAAGACAGCAAGAATTAATAAAGCAAAGTCAAAAGAATGTCAAAATAGAAGGAAACATGAAATATCTCATTGAAAAGATAACTGACCTAGAAAACAGATCTAGGAGAGACAATTTGAGAATCAATGGTCTACCTGAAAGCCTGGAAAAAAAAAGAAAAGCCTTGACATCATATTACAGGAAACTATCCAGAGTTCTTTTCACACTAAGCACATGAAGTGGGATATTTGAGGATTCTCAATTTATAAATGGGGAAACTAAGGCCTGGACAGGTTAAAATTACTTGCCAAAGGTCACTCAGAAAGTGGCCAAATCATGACCTAAGGCCAGGCTACATCACATTTCAAAGCAGTTTTCAAGGAGCATTTCTGTCTTCCTCCCTGTATGAGGAAGGAATTCATCTCATCTTCCTCATTGCTTCTTTGGAAAAAGTCACTGAATCAATCCATTCACTTTTTCAAAGAGCAAGAGGGCAGAGATGTGTGTTTTTGAGATCCATTTTCCATCCTGGTTGTCTGAGGGGCTCCTCAAACAGGGTCAGTTGCCTAACCACAGGGCTCTTGATTCCTCCATCCTTCTGTTCTTCCAACCAAGTGATGAGAGAGGGAGATCTCGATACTCCATCCTCCCACGAAAGGGTGAGTGGCGGGAAGGATGGGGTATAATCATCTGCTTTGGGTTAAAATCAGATCTTTTTTTTTTTTTTTTTTTTTGAAGAAGAAGAAGAAGAAGAAAGAAGAAGCCAAGGAATCAGAAGGAATTCGAATGGGACCTGACCTATTATCTAATGGATTAACTCAGTCCATTTGCTTGACATCCTTTAGTCTCAATCCCGACTGGCCTCAGTTAACATGATTACCTGGGATCACAGTAGAACAAAGCTGGGGGATGAGAAGGTCTTTTCCCTCTCTGAGTTCTTGATCAAGGGATAATCTCTAATGGAGAAGCTGTAAGCTGGACATGCAAGGCTTGGTGTGGTGACCAGAGAAAGCTCAATTTTTTGTGCTTTTCAAGGCAGGATCCAAAGAGCCCTTGGGGAGATGTCTAGGCAAAGGGGGGCAGTGGTGGTAAGAGGAGGCTTGGGGGTCCTGATGGGTCAGCAGTGGCCAGTGTCAATTTATTGTAAAAACATTAACTTTTGCAAATCTCTGACTTAGGCATCAAATCAGTAACTGGAGACAGTTTGCCCAGGAGTCTGACCTTTCACCTCCCCTCTGCTAAATAGACCTAATTATTGCATTTGTCTGTCATTTGAGCAACAAACCATTCCATTGAGGTCATCCGAGGGAAAGCTGGGTTTTCAGCCGCCATCTCACAAGAGCTTAACTAATCTTATCCTACAAAGGAAGTCTTGCTAGAAGGCTCCATCCCAGTAGGCAGCTAGCTCTTCACCCACTGTTCCTCCTCAGTGGAAAAGACAACAGCAAGTTTGGGCTAGATTTCAAGAAACAACACGGGGGGCTCAGGAAAAGGCCCAGATTGACATGGAGCAGGGCTGCTAAGCCTGGGGAAGGTCCAGCTTTGGTAAGGGATCTGGGGAAATCTCTGTGTGGCATCCTTCCTCCTTTTAGATATTTTATTTTTTTTTTTCAAAATAGCAACAGTAAATTGGTCCCTGCCAATAAAGGGGGTGTAGGGGGAGGTGGATTGGTCTAAGGCTGGAATCAGAGCAGGAATTGGCCTCAGGTTCAGGCTCAGGCCCAGAGGAGGAGGTGGGGGTAGCTCTGCCTGGGGACTTAAGTTCACATGGGAGGAGGCCAGACTACTAACTCAGCAGCACTTCCTACCCCTGTTGGCCCCTGACTCTGGGGTCTGCCTTTTCCCTATACTGAGTTTGTGAAAGGTTTCTCTTGTTTAATTGTTTCAATCATGTCAACCTCTTCCATGACCCCATTTTGGGGCACTCTTAGGAGAGATATTGGAGTGGTTTGCCATTTCCTTTTCTAGCTCATTTTACAGAAGAGGAAACTGAGGCCAATGGAATTAAGTAACATGTTCAGGGTCACACAGCTAGTAAATGCCTGCGTCTTTGTGACCCCATTTGGGATTTTCTTGGCCAAGAGAGTGGAGTGGTTTGCCATTTCCTTTTCTAGCTCATTTTACAGATGAGGAAACAGAGGCAAACAAGGTGAAGTGACTTCCTAAGGGTCATGCAGCTTTAAAGAGTCTGAGGTTGGATTTGAACTCAGGAAGATGAGACTTTCTTACTCTATGCCTGTTGCCCTACTCACTGGGCCACCTATCTGCCCCACCATGGAAGGCCAGGGAGGCCTAACTATGAGAACGAGAGCTTTATAGGGTTATATGAAATTAAGGCCTAGTTTGTCTTCCTTTGGAGCCTACTTTTCCCTTGTTAGAGGATAAATTCCTTGAGATTAGGGTTTGAGTTTTGATTTTCTTTGTGTGTGTGTGTGTGTTTTCTTTTTCATTGTGCTTTTATTTTCTTTTCTCATTATGTTTTTATTTTCTTTTTCTCAGTGTGTTTTTGTTTTTCTTTTCTTCTTCCTTTAAAAAAATTAGAACTTGGCACAGAGTGAGTATTTAATAAATGTTTGTTGAAAAATTCAGGATGAAAAGAGAAGAGTGGAGTCCTCCCTACCTCTAGTTCCAAAGTAAAAGATTGTTAGAGGGAGAAGAGCCTTTTTTCAGCCATGACCCCACCTAAGGTTTTCTTGGCAGAGATAGTGGAGTGATTTGCCATTTTCCTTCTCAAAACCATTTGAAAGATGAGGAAACTGAGGCAAACAGGGTTAAGTGACTTACTCAGGATCACACAGCTAGTTAAGTATCTGAGATCAGAGCTGAACTCAGGAAACTGAGGTCTTCTAGACTGTAGGCCTGGGGCTTAATCCATTGTACTACCTAGCTGAGCATTTAGATCTAATCCAAGTCTGAAGTTTTCAGTTTTACAGATAAATAATGTATGAGTGAATGAATGAATCAGGAAATTGAGGTGGAAGAAGGGAACTGATTTTCACAAATTCATACAGTTTCTTGTAAGGGTCAGAGCTAGATCTTGATCAACCTTAAGCCTCCTGATCCCAAGTCTAATGTTTGCAACTTTTCCCATATCACACTTTTTTCAGAGAAAATTTTTTCCAGAGTTGGAATACAGACTATTAGAATATAAGAATTTGGAGCTGAAAGAGACCTCAGACAGTATCTAGTCCATCCATATGCCTCAGTTTACATAGGAGGAATACATGAATGAAAAAACCATAGTCCAGAGAAGTGACTTTCCCAAGGTGATTCAACTGGTTAATGACAGAGATAGAGTGAGAATCCAGGTGTCCTAGTCTGGAATTTGACGTTTCTACCTTTCTGCTAAGCTGATTTCTCTGTACATATTTTTTTGTTTGTTTTTCAGAGCAGAAAGGAAGCAAGACCAACTTCTTCAATTTTCAGCATAGAGAACTGAAGTTAGAGAAAACAAAAGAATTGCTTAAAGTCACAGACCTAGTGTTTACTTCTGGATCCATACCAGTGAGTGGAAAAATAATGTTCTTCTTAGTCCCATCATGCTATCTCTTTTTAAAGCCAGCCTGCCCCAGCTTCTCCTGGGAGTTAAGAAAGGGAAACCATTTTCAGGAATAGCAATGGAAAACTATTTGAATTAATTTTAAACCCTTACTTTCTATCTTAGACTTAATCCTGTGTATTGGTTACAAGGTAGTAGAGCAGTAAGAGCTAAGTAATGGGGGTTGAGTGACTTGTTAAGGGTCACACAGCAAGGAAGTATCTGAGGTCAAATTTGAACCCAGGACTTCCTGTCTCAAAGTTTGCCTCTTAAACCACCGAGCCACTTAGCTGCCCCCAAATCAATTCATTTTTAATGCTTTATTCTCTTTCAATTCAATTTTCCAGGATTTCCAGGAGCCTGAGTACAGCAACCACCTAGGCAGTCCCTACAGAGCTCAGGATCAAGGCAAACAGGCTCCTTTTCAACTCCTTTCTCAAAAGAATGGGGCTGAATTAATTAAATAAATAAAATGAAAACATGAAAAAAAAAAAAGCCTGAGGCTGGAAGATTAAGGAAATGTGGCTTAGAACTTTAACTCAGGCCAGTGACCTGTTATCAAATTCTCTGAATTCTCCAGGACGATTTGGACATTGATACCTTAGATTAAGATCAAGCACAGATTAAAAGCAGGGAGGGAATTTCCACACCAGTTTACCAGAACTTTTTCTTTACCATAGAAGGAAGTTGAAATTTAGGGAGATGAAATAATTTGGCCAAGACTTCACAGGTAGCCAGTGATTAAAATGAAATTCAAATGCTGATCCTATAACTCAAAAACCAGTTGCTTTGTCACTGTACCATGATGCCTTGTTTGGTCTACACAAGGCATCATCCTTGAACTTGTGAAATTGTTGCTTTTCAAAATAGGGATGAAGCCTCTCTTCTTGACACAAAGAATTGATCCAATGACCAACAGGGAAAATATTTTAGATATTGTACCCCAAATCACTCCACCCAGGAGTCTACACCCAAACTAGGAGTCTGAGCAAATTAGAGGGCTGAATAGGGATCAAATGTTGGAATCAGGAAGACCTGAGTTCAAACCCTGCCTGAGACACTTAGCAGCTATATAACTCTCATCAAGGCACTTAACCTCTCTTGGCCTTGATAGAACCTACCTCTTGGGATCGTGTGAATATCAAATGAAATAATATTGGGAAAGCATTTTGCAAAACTTAAAGTGATATATAAATGCTATCATTATTAATAATCATATTGCTAATATAATTATAAATTAATTATCATATATTAACTATAATTATGTATTTACCTTGGATAAGAATAAACCTTTACAGTTCTAAAGTTAAAGGATCCTATTGCAGAGTCCATCCAAACAGGAATGGAAGTTTTCTGGGAGGGTTCCCCCAAAAGACTCATCAGCTTATAGCAGAGAAGTCACAATTAGCCAACAAACCTGCTAAGGAGTCAAAAATTGGACAAGCTAACATTGATAAAGGGCAGCTAGGTCCTGGAGTCAGGAAGACCTTCATTTAAATCTAGCCTGAGATACTTTCTAGCTGTGCAGCCCTGGGCAAGTCATTTAACCCTGTTTGCCTCATTTTCCTCATCTGCAAAATGAACTAGAGAAGGAAATTGCAAACCACTCCATGATCTCTGCCAAGAAAACCCCACATGGGGTCTTGAAGAGTCAGATATGACTGAAATGATTGAATAACAACAATTTTGACTCAACTAGAAATGATTAAGGAAAAGCAAGCAGTTGGGTACCCAAATCCTTCTATTCTCTTCAAAATTAATTGACATGGGTACCTAGTATATGCCCCTACCTCAGAGACAGAAGCAGCTCAATAATCTACTGCTTCTTGTGTTGTCTTTCCATAGGATGATCATGGGGAGAAGGGGGATGATAGAAGCGGAGTCAACATTTAAATCAAGCCATTCTCCAATCCATAAATGGGCAAGGGACATGAATAGGCAATTCTCAGATAAAGAAATCAAAACTATAAATAAGCACATGAAAAAGTGTTCTAAATCTCTAATAATTAGAGAAATGCAAATCAAAACAACTCTGAGGTACCACCTCACACCCAGCAGCCTGGCTAAAATGACAGCAGGGGAGAGTAATGAGTGTTGGAGGGGATGTGGCAAAATTGGGACATTAATGCATTGCTGGTGGAGTTGTGAATTGATCCAACCATTCTGGATGGCAATTTGGAATTATGCCCAAAGAGGGCTAAAAGAATGCCTGCCCTTTGATCCAGTCATACCATTGCTGGGTTTGTACCCCAAAGAGATCATACGGAAAAAGATGTACAAAAATATTTATAGCTGCGTGCTGTGTGGTGGCAAAAAAAAAAACTGGAAAATGAGGGGATGCCCTTCTATTGGGGAATGGCTGAACAAATTGTGGTATATGCTGGTGATGGAATACTACTTTTGCTTAAAGGAATAATGAACTGGAGGAATTCCATGTGAACTGGAATGACTTTCAGGAACTGGTGCAAAGTAAAAGCAGAACCAGGAGAACATAATACACAGAGACTGATACACTATAGACTTGGGCTTGATTTCTGACATTCAGTTACTATGTTTCTCTGAGTAGAAGAGTTTGATGAGAAAGATTCATCCTTGGCTCTAGGTAAGCCTAAGGGATCTGAGGAAAATCACAACTTCTTGGCTCCTTGATTTCCTTAGTGGAGGGACTTAATATTAGGGAGCTACCTCTGGGGCAAAGGTGCTATCCCAAGCAGCTTTTTCTTCTTAAGAATGTCCTTGCTAAAAGATGGTATCAGCAGAAGACCTGTTTGACTCTTAGCTCTTCTATTTCCAGCCCTGAGCAAGTGCTAAATTCAGGCATCTCATTAAAAACAAATAAAGCCCTTACCTTCCTTCTTAGAATCAATACTCCATATTGGTTCCAAGGCAGATGAGTGGTAAATGTTAGACAATGGGGTGTAAGTGATTTGCCCAGGATCACACAGCTAGGAAGATCTGAGGCCAGATTTGAACCCAGGACGTCTCATATCTAGCCTTGGTTCTCAGTCCACTGAACCCCTTAGCTGCCTGCTACATCCCATTTAAAAAATTATTGTAAGCCCAATATATTTAGGGAACTATGCTTGGCACGAAAGTCCCTAGAAGAAAATAATCTCTGTCCCCAGGAGCTTTAAATTCTAATAGAGAAAAGGAAATGGAGATAAGCAGGATAGGCTATGGCCTGGGCAGAGATCAGTGCATGATGAGGAAGTGAATGAGGAAGGCAAAAGAGAAACTCTTGAGAAGGAAGTCTGGGGATTAAGGAAGGCTTCACAGAGCTGGGAAGGATGCTAATAACTGTATCCCAGTGATGTGGAGTAGCTGTGCAAATATGGAAAATGAAATATTGAGTTTGGGGAACAGTTAGTATATTGCAAACTCTAAAGCACTTTCACAATGATGTCCATTAGTAGTGATAATCATCCTGTTTGACTAAATACGGAGAGATCTTGGGAAGGAGAGTAATGGGACTATGACCAAATCGTATGTCTTAAATACCAGATTTGGATTTTGTCCTGTAATGTAGATGGAAGCCATCAAGGCAGGTTTTTGAGACTGGAAATGACACAGTGAGCAGGATTATGCCTCATGAAGGTTATTTTAGTAGCTAGGCTAAGGATGGATTGAAAAAGGGAGAGATGAGAGTCAGGGAGACCATTACAGTAATCAAGATGAGCCATAGTGATAGGGTCAACTAGGGTAATGGATTGTGAGATAAGAGAGATGTGAGAAATGTTTGGGAGGTGGAATCAACATTTAGCAAGTGCTTGAGTTTGGGACTGAAGAATGGAATGATCAAAGGATCAAAAGATCTAGCTAAAGCTGGAAAGTGCCTCAGATGCCATGTGCCCTAACCCTCTCGCTTTAATAGAAGAATAAAGATAACTCTGATGTTTCCCAAACTTCAGACCCTGGCTATGAGGAAGTTAATGATATATTGTCAACAGAAATAGGAAAGTTGGGGGGGAGGAATAGATGATGAATTCAGTTTTTGTATTTGATGAGAATAAAGTATGGATCAGATATAGAAAGAATAAGGAAAGGAGGGAGAAAGGAAGGAAAAAAGGAAGGAAGGGAGGGAAGAAGGGAAGAGAGGAAGGAAGGAAGGGAGAAAAGGGAGGGAAGAAGGGAGGAATGGAGAAAGGGAAGGAGGAAGGAAGGGAAGGAGAGAGAAAGGAAGGGAGGGAGGAAGGGAACAAGGAAGGAAGAAAGGGAGGAAGAGAGGGAAGAAGAAAGAGAGAAAGGAAGGAGGAGATTGAGGGAGGGAGGGAGGGAGAAAGGAAGGGAAGGAAGAAAGGAGAAAGGGAGGGAAGGGAGGAGGGAGGACTCATTAACCTATTGTGAAATAGACACTGTGCATGGTACATAAAATATTTTCTAATTTGATCCTCACAACAACTTCGGGAGGTAGGGGTGATTATTAACTCCATTTTGCTGTTGGAAAACTGAGACAAGCTATTTAAGTGACTTGTTCAGGATCATATAGCTAGTAAGCATCTGGAGTTGGATTTGAACTGAGCTCTTCTTGACCCAGACCCAATGCTCTATCCATTGTACCATCTAGCCACCTCATTTCCACAGTCATGTAGGGGTGTCCAGAAGGCAGGTGTTAATGAAGAATTACCATTTATTAGAGTAGTGAAATCTAACATTTAAGGAACCATAATCTAGTTCCAACCTACCTTTCCAGTCTTATTTCACAGTATTGTCCTCCACACTCTGCAATTCAATCAAATTGGACTTGGGAGTTATTAGTGCCAAGCTAATAATGGAACCCATGGGAGAAGAGCAGGAATGAAGCCTAGGACAGAGTCTTGAGGATATCTTCATTTAGGGAGCAAGAGATGAATGAGAGACTAGGGGGGAAAGGAAGGAGGAAGAGATCTAAGAAAGGTGGGTGTCACATAAACTAAGGGAGGAAGGAGAAGCCAGGAGGAAGGGCTAGCCAATAGTGCCCAAAGCTGCATAAAGGAAAATAGAGTGAAGCGTTCATAGACTGAATGAATAAGAGATTATCATGCAGCAGTGAAGCCCATCAAAGTCCCTTATCATGACCAAACGCTAGTCATTTAGTTGGTTGTGCATTTTATTCTAACTAGATTCAATAGATGAAGGACTGGGCTCAATTTCCCTGTTTGTAAAATGATGGGGTTGGACCAGCCAGACGATCTCAAAGGTTCCTTCTAGCTAAAACCCCCACGGACTTCTCAGTCCTTATATGCTTTTCACCACCTTTTTGCTGAATCAGAAACTCACATGGAATGGTAAAGTAGCATCAGCAGGATTTGTGACACTGCCTGGAGGATTAAGGGCCTTCCAGCCAATGCATTCTGCTCATTCACAGGTGTAATCTTTTCAGTCTTCACTGTTACTACTTTAATCCCCTTGTCTTCCAGTTATAAAATCTCTTTGTGACCGAAGGAGCAACACATCAGCTGGAAAAGGGACATGCAGAGACTTGTGGCAACCTGGCTCAGGCAAAGAGAGCAGCATATAGATGATGGAGCTTGGCACCTTGTTTGCAAAATTAAAGTAAAATGAGCCTTGCTTTCTCCCTCAGCTCCACTGGCTGCACCTTTGACTTGGTCTTGTCCTGTACTCCCATGCCCCTTTCCACTATAACATCTCCTCCCCAATTATAGCCTCATGGAATCTCTGGGTCTCTGCTGCTATAGCTCTTGTCTCCCCCTAACCCCATCCCATTTAGCTAGTGTCCCAGGAAAAGGAAACGCTGGTTGTGAATCGGTCTAGGGCATTTCTGAGCAGGTCACATCCTATATTAAATTTCAAAACTCTAAATAGGATTTAACTACGGGGGACTTTGGGCAGTTAGATGGCACAGTGGATGGATACTGAGCCTAGAATGAGGAAGACTCTTCTTCTTGAGTTCAAATTCAGCCTCAGACATTTTCTAGCTGTGTGACCCTGAGCAAGTCATTTACCTGTACCCCAGTTTCCTCATCTCAAATGAACTAGAGAAGGAAATGACAAAACATTCCAGGATCCTTGACAAGAAAACCCTGGATGGAGTGACCAAAGACTGAACTGGCAGTATTCATAGTTCTTCATCAGAGTAGAAACAATGGCGTTTATCACCTAGTTAGCAAGAACAGTCAATCGATAAATATTCATTAAGTGCCTACTATGTGCCAAGCATTGTGCTAAATTCTAGGGGTGCCAAAAGAGGCAAGAGAGAGTCCCTACCCTCAAGGAACTTACAGTCTAATGAGGGAGACATCAAGCAAATAACTGTGAAAATAATGAACTACATATACATACATATAAAAATATATAACACATATACATAATAAATATATGTACATACTACATATGCATATGTACATGTGTAACGTGTACCTATATAAAATAGAGAATTATTGATAGAGGATGGGCACTAGAATTAAGAGGGTTTGAAGGTGGCAAGTAAGTGGCTCAGTGGATTGAGAGGCAGGAGTAGAGATGGGAGATCCTGGGTTCAAATATGATTTCAGACACTTCCTAGCTATAAGATCCTGGGTAAATCACTTAATCCCCATTGTGTAGCCCTTAATGCTCTTCAACCTTGGAACCAATAAACTGAATGAATTCTAAGACAGAAGGTAAGAGCTTTAAAATAAAAAGAGGGATTAAGAAAGAATTCCTATAGAAGATCAGATTTTAGTTGAAACTTGAAAGAAACGAGGGAAGCCAATAGGTGGAAATGATGATGAGGAGGAACAGTGTTCCATGTATGAGGTACATCTAGGGAAATGTCTAGAGCTGAAAAACCAAATATCTGGTTCATGGAAAACCAGGAAGGCAGTTTCACTATATCAAAGAGGACATGGCAGAGAGTAAAGTTTAAAAGAAAACTGGAAAGGTAAGATGAGGATAGGCTATAAGGGCTTTGAATGCCCAACAGAGCATGTTGTACTTGGTCCACTGGAGTTGATTGAGTAGAGGGATGCCTGATTGATCCCTTTGGTGGCTGAATGGAGAATGAACTAAAGTGGGGAGACACTTAAGGCAGAAAGACCCACCAGTAACTATTGCAGCATTCCAGTATTAGGTTGATAAGAGCCAATGTCAGAGTTAGTGGCAATGTCAGAGAAGAGAAGGTAATATTTTTGAGAAATGTTGCAAAAAGTGAGATTGACAGGCCTTGGCAACAGCTTGGATATAGGGGGTGAGAGAGAGAGAGTGGGAAGTCAAAGATGACACCTAAATTTCTGGGGTACCCTTTGTAGTAATAGGGAAGGTAAGAGCAAGGTCAAGTTAAGGGGGAAAGACAATGAGTTGAGTTTTGGACATGTTGAGCTTAAAACATCTACTTGATATGCAGTACAAGAAGAATTAATTAAAATAAAAGAATTAATTAAAATGAGGTGTACTGGGCAGCTCTATCCTTTTCTTCTTTCCATTTAGTGGGCTCCCCAGAAGTGGCCTCACACAGGTATATGAGTCTCTGTTTCTCCCCCAAGAGTTATATCATTCTTTTCCCTCTCCCTCCAAGGTGGTACATTCTGTGCTATTTATTCTAGGCACAAAAAATCCTAATTATAACTTTGTTGGATTATATGTACAGAAGACAAGTTACTGACTGAATCTTCACCCATCTCAGCTGATGGTCCATGAATGGTCTTGTAACTTGAATGGTCTTGGAAGTATACACAATAAAAAAAGATGACCAGTTACAGACCAAGGATGAAGCTACACGGTAGCTTTATTTTTAATAAATGCTTAAAATAAAGATTATAATTGCTAGAAGATTTCTTTTCTATAAATCCTGAAGATATTCATTAAATGTACTTTTCCCCCCCAAAAGGGCAAACTTTCTTTCCATTAGCATATCTGAAGGGACAAGTTCATTTCCTCTCAAGGGGATGAAGAAAAACATAAAAATCTAATGAAAAGAAATTATTGTCTTTAGAGACAGAAGAAAGATAGCTACTATATCTATCTATATATTTATATTTACATAAAGGGATGTAGATATATCACTTGAAGCTTGCAAAGGTCTTAAGTGTTGTTTTTCATTTATGTCTCACTTCTTGTGACCCCACATGGGGTTTTCCTGGCAAAGATATTGAAGTGGTTTGCCATTTCCTTCTCCAGTGGATTAGGTAAAAGGTGAAATGACTTGCCCAGAGTCACATAGCTAGTAAGTGTCTGGGGCAAGATTTGAACTCAGATCTTCCTGACTCCCTACCCATCTCTCAATTTACTGAACCATCTAGCTGCCTTGGGCTTTGCATACATTTCTTCATTTAATCATCATAACAACCTAGGAGGTAGGTGCTATTACCATCTCATTTTACACATAAGTAAACACAATCTGAGAAGTTAAATGATTTGCCCAACACAAAGCTAATAAATGTCTAACAGAAAAATTTAACTAAGGTCCTTCAGATACCAGATCTGATATTCTAACCACCTCATCACCTACCTACCAGAATGGCCTGAGTTCAAGCCTCTGATTGACCACTGAATATCTGTCAGTGCCAGAAGAAGTCATTTCATTTCTAGGAGGCTTGATTTTCTCCTTGGTAAAATGGGCGGACCCAGATTTCCACTACCTGCCTCTTAGCGATCTTATGGGGATCAAATGAGATAATGTATGTGCAAGTGCTTTATAATTAGCACAATATTAATGTAAAAACATTGGGTTGGGAGTTAGACGACTTGGATTCCAATTCCAGAGTTCCTGTTTGCTGACTCGGAAACTTCAAACTTGTCTCTTCACTTCTCTTGGACTCAGTTTCCCCATCTGTAAATAAGGGAGTTGGACTTGCTCTCTGACATTCCTTCCGGTGCTAGATCCTAGGAACTCTAAGTCATTTTAGATGACGTTCACACTACATTCAAGCAAAATTGTTATTATTGTTCTTTGTTTCCTCATCTGTAAAATGGAGATAATGATAGTCATCAGCCCTAACGCATCACAGTGATGTGAGTTGTTGTAATTATAGTTATTATTAATAATAGTCATCATTGTCATACTTTTTAAAAAAAGAAATGTTGGGAATTTAATTGAGACCATGACCTTTTTCCTTTTCTACCCAACAGGAAGAATTCTTGGCTTCTTACCAATCTGGTAGATGGAGAAGGGCCAGAGGTTTTTGCTCCCTCATATTCAGTTGACTGATTAAAAAAAAATCCTCCTTCCATTCTTTTTAATCTGTTCTTTCTGTACATCTGCCATCCAACAATTATCATCATTATCAGTGCTTTTCAGTTTATAAAAGCCTTTTGAAATGTCATCTCTGTCTATCCTCCCAACTCCTCTGTGAGGTAGGTATTATTAAATTTATAGATGGGGAAACTGAGGCATGTAGGTGGTAACTGATTTCACGAGAGTCTTCCTGACTTCAAGTGCAGCACTCTATCCCTACCCAGCTTCCTTTAAAACTTCAAGAACCAATGATTTCATGAATCTCCACAAACCTCAGCTCAACAGTTACATGCCCTAGAGGACTTAACCTTTCGGCTATGGAGATCCCTCACTAGGACCTGTGGGCTTCGTCTTATGGCCCACCATGTCTAGGAACAGTTCTAGTCATGCTTCATATTATTCTCCAGTTCTCTTCTCAAGCTCTATTTTGCCACTGGATGGATAGTTTTTCTCCTACCATATTCTAGGCTTATCTTCACTCAAGAGAGTCTCTTGATAGTTTTGTCTGGGTATTTGAACCCAAGGTCTCAGGCATAGCAAGAGAAGGCTACTCAACAGAGACAGGCATTGAGAACATCTCTGGCTGATGCAGCTCCACAAAGCTTCCTTGCTTAGCCATCTTGATCTATCAGCCAGACCTCTGAGAGGCTCTGCCTGGTCCTTGGGGTTGCTTTGCACTCAGGCATGAAGAAGTCGGTAGCCTGAGCCCTTAGTCCTCTAATGGAACACAATTTCAAGGAATGTCTCAAAATACCTTTTACGGAAAAACTAGTCTAACCCATGTGTGTGAGTGAGTGAGTGAGTGTGTGTGTGTGTGTGTGTGTGTGTGTGTGTGTGTGTGTGTGTGTGTGTGGTTAAGCTATAAGACCTTACTCCTGTTGCTCCCCCTTCACTTTAGTGTCTACTTCTGGAACCATAATTAATACTTCCATTGGTACTATAATTTTTTGGTCAACTTCTGCCTCTATAAATCTGCTGACCATCTCTATAACTCACCAAACCAAAATATCCCTCCTTGGTCTTCATTTTTCTATAAATACTGCCTTGTAAGGTCCTTAAGGGCAAAACCTGTCTTAAATTTTGTATTTGTAACCAGCATAGTGTTAACATATAGTAAGAGCTTAATAAATGTTTCTTCATTAACTTCTGTGATCTAAACACCATCAGGCTGTGATCAGTTCTTAGTGCTGACTTTTTCTACACTGAGCAAGATAGTTCTTAGGTCACAAGCACACAGCCCAGCATGGTACCCAATCAAAGCCATTCCAGTGGGGCAGATTCTATTGGAGCTGCTTCTCCAATGGCAAAAATTTTTGAGAAAGCAGGATCATGTCGAGGACTAGATGATCAACCGAAGAGGACCACAGCTGCTATATGCTTCTTTGAATGGCAAAGGCTATGACAAATTATGCTTATATTTTAACAAGCAATTGATTAAGCAACAAACATTTATTAAATAACTACCATGTTCTAGGCACTGAGCTAGGTATGGGAGATGTTTTGTGTCAGAGAGAAGAAGAAACAAGGAAGGGAAGGCAGAGAGAGAGAAAGACAGACAAAGAGAGAGAGAGAGAAGAGAGAGAGAAGAGAGAGAGAAAGAGAGAGACAGAGACAAAGACATAGAGACACAGAGACAGAGACAGAGAGGGATGTAGAGATGGAGGCTGAAACAGAGACAGGCAGAGATTCAGAGAGAAAAAAAGAGATCTTCATATTCCAAAGATTATTAGGGTTACTAGTTTATTAGGGACTCATTAGGGTACAATTAGGACTTATTAATTAGGATTATTAGGGTACAAAGAGGCACTAAGATCACTTAAGCCCATACCACTATTTTAGAGATAAGTTATCTGAGGTCCATCTCCTACCATCTCTAATTTTTCCTTTGTGTATATCACATATGTGTAGCCTTACTGTGGAGAGAAATGAGTGGTGATCCACCAGCCAGCAATGCCCCAACCATACATGGAACCACTGGTCAAAGCAAGTGAAGAAAATATCCTTTCCAGGGATGTCCACAAAGATGATGAAGCTGACACATGCATCGCTAGAGCTATCTCAGTGTTTGAGAGGCTATGAAGGAAATTGTGGGAGAAAAGAGGCATCAGGCTGCTTAGCAAACTGAATGTCTACAGAGCCACTTTGCCAACCTTATTGCTATATGCCTGTAAACCCGGGCAGTCTACTCCCACCATGCCAAGAAACTGATTTGATTCTGTTAGAACGATCTTAGGCAGATTCTGAAGATTACCTGGCAAGATTAGGGACCAAACCCTGAGGTTCTTTCTTAACATGAATTGTCAAGTATTCAAACTCTATTGCAGAGAGCACAATTCCAATGGCCTAGCTATGTCGTTCCAATGTTAAATGGGTTTTTGCCTAAAAATAATTTGATGGAGAACTAACACAAGGTAAGAGCTCACACAAAGATCAGAGAAAGTAATACAAGGACCTTGAAGGTTTCTCTGAAGAATTTTGGGAGAACAGGAGACATGGGCACAGGACTGTCCAGCATGGCGTGCCTACAGAAAAGAAGATGCTGTGCTAGATAAGCAAAGCAGAATTGCAGTAGCTCCAGAGAAACACGAGTTGTGAGAATTTAAAGATATCTCCAGCCCAAGTGTTCATCCTGGTTCATATTTTTCCACTACCAGTGGTAGAGCTGTCCAAGTTGTATCCATCTGACTGGCCAGTCAGACACACTGTACATTGACCCCAACATCATGTTGTCATTTTAGTTGTCTTTGAATAAGAAGGCCAACAACCAACCATTTGCAGCCTAGTTCCTTTCAAGGATAATAGACTCAGAACTTAGAGGTCTTCTAGTTCAATTCTCTTATCATATATACAAGAAAACATTTCCACAGAGATGAAATGACTTGCCTTAAAGCTGCACAGGCAGTAAATAGGAGAGGTAGGTTTTGAACCAAGGGCCTTTGGACCCAAATCCAGCACTCTTTTTACTGTGCCTTACTTCCCAAGTAGGTTTTTAAGCTCCCTGAGAACCAGAATTCCTTGTCCTATACTTTTCTTGTATTTCTCCCTTCACTTGTCCTAAATGTCTTTCTCAAAGCAGGTGCTCTGAAATATCTATTGACTAATTTTTCACATTTTGATCTACTTCCTAAAAATGAACAATTAAAGTTAATAATCTATAAGCATTCATTAAGCACCAAATATATGCAAGAGACTGTGCAAGGTGCTGGAGATACAAATGCAACAAATTTAAAAATCCTTACTTGAAAGGGTCTTTCATTAGAGGCAACAAGGATTTATATGTATAGACAGACAGACTCAGACAGATAGCTGGGCAGATGGATGGATGGATAGATAGATAGATAATTAGATGGATGGATGGATAGATGGATGGATGGACTGATAAATGCATACAATCTATACATATTCAGTATATATATATAATTTACAGAATAAATATAAAGAAAATAAATTCAAAGTAGCTAAATATAAGGTAGTTTGAGGGGAAGAGGACTAAAAGGTGAAGAAATCAAGAAAAAGATTCATGTTATGTATTTTAAAAAAACTTCCTACATGAACAAAAGAAAATGGGGAACTGAGTAAATGAAATAGATAATTTTTTTAGTATATGTGCTGCCAAAGCAAGCACTGAAATAGATAATTATAGTAAAACTGAAACCAAAATATTTTACCTAAAAATCAAGAAATCAGATTTGTTTATTTGAATTATTCCAAAGATTGCCTTGATCCTCAAATTAGTTTTGACTGACTTGAGAACAAATATCTTGGGTCGACCTATTGTTGACAAACAAATCTGATAGCCCTATGTAGACATAATTGCCTAGAATAATATAATCAAACTTAAGAATACCAGATACTTCTTTTAGTATCCAATAGCAAAATAAATAACTTCTAAAATCCAGAGGCCCAAGGCTGTTGAACCCAAGTAGCACAGGAACTAAGGTATTCCAATAGTGGTAAATATCATTATCTTTCTGCTGTATACTTTTCAGCTTCAAATTGTTCTTACAAACATTCATGGTCATCTTCAGGGCTTATGACAGTATCAAGAAATTGGGTTGGAGAGAGTACCAGTGTTTCAGAATTTGAAATACAAAAATAAAGCAAATAAGAATTCCCTTTTCCACCCAACAATAGAATGGAGTTTAGGTAGTCCCATCATCATGAACAGCCACCACCACCACATGCATTTATAAATCCCCTACAATTTTCTAAGCCCTATTGGGGCTACAAAGAGAGGCAAAAGACTGATCCCTTCCTTCAAGGAGTTTGTAGTTCAAAAAGGGAGACAACATGCAAGTAACTATGTAAATACAAGGTAGTTTGAGGAAGGCATTAGAAATTGAGATAGAATAGGCAGTATGAGGGTGTGCAAATTTTCATCTCTATTTTATCCTGCAAGAAAGGGACTATAAGCATCCTTTTTATGGGGAGAGAGAGACAGACAGACAAAGAGAGAGAGAGAGAGAGAGAGAGAGAGAGAGAGAGAGCTGTCTCTTATA
>NC_058131.1:56453647-56474245 GCF_016433145.1 Gracilinanus agilis | reverse complement strand
AGAGAGAAAGAAGAGAGAGAGAAAGAGACAGAGATAAAGACATAGAGACACAGAGACAGAGGCAGAGATAGATAGAGACAGAGAGGGATGTAGAGATGGAGGCAGAAACAGAGACAGACAGAGATTCAGAGAGAAAAAAGAGATCTTCATATGCCCACAGGCAGTGTATATCCTGTCAAAATGTGTTTCCCATTCTATCTAGGGTAGTCATTAAGGTTATAGACTTGAGATCAGGAAGACCCGAGTTCATATCTTGTCTTACACACTAGTTATGTGATCCTGGGCAAGCCACGTCACCTAAGCCTCGGTTTTCTCATCTATAAAATGAGAATGGCAATAATAACCCCTACCTCATAGGATTATTATAAAGATCAAATAAAAGCTAACATTTATATAGCACTTTAAAATTTGCAAAGCATATTATTAATATTATCCAACTTGATAATATTTTGTGGTTATTTATTCCCTGAGGGTCACTTAGCTAGTAAGTATCTGAGGCAGTATTTGAACTCAGGTCTTCCTGTCTCCAGGTCCAATGCACCTAGCTAGTACGTAGAAGAAGTGTCATGTCTTTCAGTGAAAACCATCATCAACAACAATAATGAATGACTTAATTTGCCCAGAGAACAATTGCTCACTTTTAACTGCTAAAACTACAGTTGATTTGGGATCTAGTACCTAATGAATAGAGGAAGAAGACCTGCTGGTGTCTAGAAGGGTTAGAAGAGATAGATTTGAGTTGAGTCTTAAAGGAAATTTAGTTCTGATAGATGTTGACCATAAATGTTAATATCTCAGAACCAAGTCGCTCCAACCCTACCTACTTGTCAAATTACTGATCTCAGAAAAAATGGTGACTACATGATTGAGATAGTACATGTGACAAATGAATAATGGTTCAAAGGGAAGTCAAGAAGAGTGATCCCTTTCCAGCAGAGGGGTTTATGTAGAATGTGGTGGAATAAGGTCATGGTTTGGAAACCCAAGGACCTGGCTCTGAATACATACTCTACCATTGAGAGTAGGATGGAGGGCTGGATCATCAGAATTTTGCCCAAGGGATTGGATTTTTAAAGGTCATGCAATTTTTAAAATACACTCTTTTTGTATTTTGATAGAATGTTCACTCTGGTACCAGTCTGCTGAGAAATTAGTTAGCAAAAATAATAATAAATCTAGGAGCTACCAAATGGCAGAGCTCCTCCAGTATTTCTCACTCACCTTCTCACCTGTGGTTATACAACACGGACACTTCTTCCCTCCTTCTCCTCCAGGGGTACCCTTTCCAGAAATAGCCTCACCCTGACCCAGCATTTCACACCTGAGAGGTCCAAAATCTGGGTTCTCTGCTTATTTCCCATTGGAACAGCGTTCGGGACTTCCCACTCACTTATGGTTAACTTGAGGGACTCTTTAATTCTGACTGCTCCAGGCACCAAGATTACTAGCTACTTATTAGATTCCATTTACTAGTTGTGGGAATTTGAGAGAGTCATATAATCTGTCTGAGCCTCAGATGTCAGATGGGGATTATATTACATACACTACCTCATCCTGAATTTGTTTTAAGGGAAGAACGTTAATAGCAGAGTCTATATTTTATCTTGCTTTGGATCCCTGGTGCCAGGCATACTATTTAATCAATTCAATTAAATTAAGTGCTATATAAATGTGAATTTCTTAATGTTATAATTTTAAAACTTATTTCCATGTTTTAATGTTGATGTTTTAAGTATGTTTTAATAATGATTCTTGGAGAGGTAATTTTAGATCAAAGGGTAGCGTAATTATTTTTTAACTATCTATGTTTGGTTTTTATGTTACCCAGATTTCCCCTGTGTCTTCTTTCTTCCTCCTCAGAAATAAGGGAAATTTTTTAAAATTATACCTTATTTATGTTTTTTTAAAAAAAATAGAATCCATCCAATTCATTAGTTTATGCAATTGACAAAACACTTTTAGGTTACTTAAGTAGGTGGAGAAGAGAGTACTAATTTGGATTCTACCACAATCATGTTGTGTGACCTTGGGCAAGTCTTTTGATCAATCCATACTTCAGTTTCTTTTTGGAAAATAAGAGGGTACCAAGGACTAATTAAAAAAATTGTAAAGATATTTGCAAAAGAGAGTTCAATTATATGCTTAATTATAGAGGGTTATTTTTATATTTTAGACTCGTGCATATAGGTAACTGAGTTGCACAAGAGATTTCCGGTGGGTGTTTGTGAACTCTCCCAAGCCCAGGAAGTGCTGGGCTCAAGGAACTAACCAAATCCTTTCTTTTACATAAGTTGTTGAGGGAAGGGCTTTCAACTGCAGCCCCTATTTTTGTACCTATTTCCCTGAAATAGAATGTCAGGACTATGTCAAGTTTTACTCTTTAGTGATTTTTTTTTTTTTTTTGCCTCCTTTGAGTACTTCCACCCTCTGGAGAACTTCCCTTGGCCTCTGGTTTCCTTAGCAGGTTTCCTTAGATGACTTACTGAGGGGAATGCCGACTTGGCAGGATTTCATGGTAAGAACCTTAAGCTGGACTATCAATTACTTAGCAGCCTTAGCTGCCTACCAGAGTCCTTTTCCAATTCTCTTGCAATAATGACTTCAGAATACAGAGACGGGACTACAGCATTTGCCTAGAAAGCAGTAAAATTCCATAACAGCCCTCAGCACAGTTCTCTATTTACAATGTGCTATTATTTTGATAGTGCTATGATTTCACTGAATTGGGTGCCATTTCTTGAGAAAGGGTCTGAGCTGTGGGTTCACTTAGGTTAGGTTCAGTTCTGGGGATCCTAGCCTCTAAATATGGCTAGTTCCCTATTTACAGTGTACAATTATTTTGATAGTGCAATGATTTCACTGAGCTGGGGGCCATTTCTCAAGAAAAGTCTGAGCTGTGGGTTCACATAGGTTAGGTTCAGTTCTGGGGGATCCTAGCCTCTAAAGATGGCTCATTATGCCCCACCCCAATGTAGAACTCTGGAGAAAATCACTTTTAAAAAGCTTAGGTTTGGCTTATGTCTAATATCTCCCCCAAAAGAGAACAATAGAATCCCTTCTAAAAAGTTACTCAAGGAAAAAGGTAGATCAAATAGAGTACAGTTATTTACTCCTTCCACCACAAAGGAAATGCTGAAAACACTAAAGATTCATAAACATGAATTAACGAACACTTGTAAGATAAAGCAGTAACCAATCGCTCTTCTTATACTCTCCCAGGAGGTTGATACTTAAAACATTAAAACATAAATCACTTTTTTTCTTGTATAAGTGTCATGTGTCTTCTTTCACAGCATAATAACACATGCATAACCTGTATAGTAATACTTGTCACCCCAGATTGGGGAGAGGGAGATGATGTGGATGGCAAAATGTTACAAAATGATTATTAAAAATTGTATTGACATATAAAATATAAAGAAGAACATTTTTAAAAAGCAACCCTAAAAAAAAATCCATGTATATCTTTGTGGAATTGCTGAATAGCCATTTCACCATCATCTTGACTTTGTAGAATCTGAGCAAGTCCCTCAAGGTCTGTATATTCTGGCAAACCAAGAAATTATTTGGGCACATCTTCCTGGCAGTGGTCATTTTTGTCCAAGAGGTCCTTTAGTAAGTGAAGAGAGCACCTTCCACCACCAGCGAATGAGCCCTCGCCACAACCAAGTTTGGAGACATCCGTCTCTAGAATGTGGTTTGGTCAATGGTGCTCAGGGAAAGAAACACGAAGCAGCCAAGTCACCTTGAGATCCAGCCTCAGGATTATCTCTCTAGACAACTAATCTTAATGCCATGTGCTTTCGCAGGAGGTAGAAGTGAAAGGTTCCAGGGTTCTTTTATGCGTGGCAAACAGGAGGAGAAAAATGGAAGTTGTCTTCTCCTTCCAAAGTTTGCAGAGTATAACAGGCAATGAGGGGCCAATACTCTTTGATGCCTCGCTGCTCTTGCATGGGGGCAAAGAAAGAGACATGGAGACCAGCCAGAAACCTCTGACTATGCATGTCTTTTACTAGGTGATGTTGGAAAAGGCTGGGGCAAACATGTCACTAGAAGAGTTCCAGCTCCAGGGATTGCATGCATGTCACTGGCAGAAGTCCAGCTCCACTGTGCTCACCCAGAAGGGATAGCCTCTGTAGACAGCAAATCCAAGATCTGAACCCAATCTAGTTCTCAGATGAACATGATTTTCTAACCAATACTGTACTTCAGTCTGTCCATCAGTCATGCCAGACACTGTGCAGAACAGACAGGGGTAAAAAGAAAGACAAGAATAGTCCTTGGTCTCAAGGAGTTTATAGTCTACTGGAGGAGACATCATGGAAACAAGTTATATTCAGGATCCATTAGAGATGATCAACAGAGGGAAAGCATTATAATTAAGGAAGATAGAGAAAGGTTTCTTGTAGAAGGGGGGGATTTTAAATGAGACCTGAAGAAAGTGAGGAGGGAGAGAATTCCAGGCCTGGAAGACAGTCAGTGAGAATTCCCAGAGTTCAGAAATGAGGGTCATGCATGAGAATAGCAAGGAGGCCCATGTCACTACTTAGAAGAGAATGAGTATGGGGAGAAGTAAGGTGTAACGCTAGAAAGATCCTCTTCAGCAGCTGGACAAATCATGTAACTAACTAGGGGATATGGAAGTTTGAGCTTCCAAGAGTGTGATTCTATGCCCAGGATAAAATAAAAGGCAGCTTGCAGGTGGGAGGAAGGAAGGACAAAACCAACCAACCAACCAACCAACCAACCAAGAAACAAACAAACAAATAACAACAACAAAAAACCCGGCAGCCTTGGAATCTGGAGATCTGGCCTCTGGACCCTTCTCTATCACTTACAGAGTTGTGTGAAGTTGAACAAGTCATTTCTCTTTGAGCTTCTGTTTCCTCATTTGAAAATTAGGAATAATAATCTTTGTAAGTATGTTTGCAAGCATGGAAGGACCACAGAAATGTAAGTTATTTTGATTGCGATTTTAATTTGACTCACAAACCAGTAGGGAGGAGACCTTCTCCTGCCCCTGATCTATGGCTTTGGAGCACTGGAGGAATGTAAAAAGGTATTGCTATGACTTACAAAGAAGGAAGGGGAGACCTGGAGTGATTAATCCTTTACATTTTAATGGTCTCTTATCTTACATGGCATTAAGGATAGCAATGACCACTCATAAACTGCCCACCATGGCTTTTATTTACTTTTACCACTAGCTGGAAGACAGAGGCAGAGGATGACCATAATTCCAGGATTAGATTGAAGGATTTGGATTTTGGGGACCAGAATTTTAAAATTAGAGATCCTAAAAACCCTTAAAGAGTTCTGAGAAGTGTTAAAGGAATATTTCTTGCCTTCCTATTAACATTTAAACAGTTCTTGCCCATATAGTCATTCCCATTTCTAACCACTAACTCACTCTTCTGACCCCCCTGTCCCCAAGTCTGTCTTTTAACTTTTCAGGTCTTCCATTGCCCCCCACTGGATAATTACCTGCTGCTTAGGTTCCTAGAAGAACTCTCTTCATTCATTTTCACAGTCTGCTCCCCCTCAACCCACCCCACTGCTCCATTCGCTCCCTCTTCATCTCTACCTTTCAGAATCCTTCAAGACTCTGCTCACAAACCACAAAGCCTTACTTGGACCTCTTTCCCTTAAATGCCCTCTTCTTCCCTAAAAGCTCATGGAACTTTTTATTCCCATCTCTGCTTTGCCCTGTACTATACTTATCTCCTACATTTGATCTCCTCCAAAAGAGAAATTCTTAACTGGGTTTGTGGCACGGGACCCTCTGGCAATCTGGTGAAGTCCATGGACTCTCATCTCAGAATTATGTTTTTAAATCATTTCAGGAAATGGAAATTTCAGCTAGAGTTTAGTGGAAAATGAAGATGTAATTCCCCCCCACCCCATCCAAGTTAAAAACCTTTCTCTAGAACAGTGATTCCCAAAGTGGGTGCCACCACCCCCTGGTGGGTGCTGCAGCGATCCAGGGGGCGGTGATGGCCACAGGTGTATTTATCTTTCCTATTAATTGCTATTAAAATAAAAAAAATTAATTTCGAGGGGGCTAAGCAATATTTTTTCTAGAAAGGGGGTGGTAGGCCAAAAAGTTTGGGAACCACTGGTCTAGAAGAATTCTGCCCTTCCTCCAAAGGCAAGTTAGAAGACATTTGTACTTTTCATTTCATAGCACCTAACACAGTGCCTTGTACATTGTTTTTGCTCGATCATTTCAGTTGTATCTGATTTTTTGTAACCCCATTTGGGGATTTTCTTAGCAAAGATACTGGAGTAGTTTTCCATTTCCTTCTCCAATTCATTTTACAGATGAGGAAACTGAGGCAGGAAGTAGTTAAATGACTTGTCCAGGGTCATACAATTAGCATGTGCATGTATCCACTATCAGTCTATTGCAACACCTAACTTCTTCTTGATCAGTATTTGTTGTCTCCAATTAAACTGAATACTTGAAATTGATCCTATAGTCCTACTAATGTGATCCTGGGTAAGGTCACCAAGTCTCTAATTATCTTATCTATAAAATGGGGGTAATTGTACTCACACATCATCTCTTAGGGCTTGCAGTGAAAAAAAAGTGCTTTATAAACCTTAAAATACTATAAAATGAGTTGTTAATAATAGTAAAAACATTTTTAAAGCTTTAGTAATATTTAATTTTATTTCATATTTAACACTGATATCTTCACTCATTTAGTAATAGTCAAAATTTCAATAATGATTTCAGACCAGTATAAATTTAAAACCTCATTTTATATATGAGCCAAAATATAACTTAGAATCTTATTTAAGTGATCCAAGCAAGCTCAAGCAAAAAGAATTCTGGGCTAAGAATCAGGAAATCTGGGTTCTAATCTTGGTTTTGCTATAATTTTGTTAGATAATTTTGAACCAGTTCCATTTCATCTCTGGGCCACATTTCCTCCATGTATATAATCAGAAGGCTGGCTTAGATTAAGAAGTATGAGATCCATTCCAACTCTAATATTCTGTAGTCTAAAGTTAAGAGGACTTAAGACAGGACCGTCACCTAGTCCAATCCCCTCATTTTACAGATGGGGAAACTGAGACCTAGAGAAGAAGACTTTGCCCAAGGTAACACCCAGAGTAACTGAATCTAGTTCTTCCAATTACAAATTCCTGGTTCTTTCCACTATATCCCATTAACTCAATTTGTCTGTCTGAAAACAAGCAGGTGCTCTGGAAAAAGACTAATAGCCATAGATTGTAGTGTTGGGTGGAATGTCATCTGATCCTATTCCTGATCTCCCCAAACTTCCACTAAGGAAGCCTTAATCAGCCTCTTACTCTATGTGTACAAGTACAGCATTCCTTCAGCTTGTGCCTTTGGGGTCCATTCTAGCTCTGTGTAATTCAGAAGCACAATGAGTCAAAAGCATTATGGGTGAAGTAACAGTTTGGAAATCCTTGCCTTGTGTAGCCTCAGATCCAAAGTCCATGACTTGGCTAAGAATAGAAGCCAGCCAAGAATCCTTCCGCCCAGCCCATCAGGCTGTTTTCCTTTACTGTAACCATCCAGGCAGCCCCACACTTTCTACCCCTCCACCTCCTTGCCCTCTGAATCCCGACTCTGGGGCCAGTCACTGTCATTTCCTTTGAACTTGAATAGAGATTTTCCCTGGGAAAATAACTTTTCCTGTCAGCCCTCCAATTGTGGGTTTTCCCTTAGGAAAGCAAAATTAACCCACAGAATTGTATCAGCAGATGTGCAGAAAGGATGATTAGTTGCTCACACACAATCTCCAACCGCACAGCTCTTTGTCTCTTGGTTCTGTGGAATGTTCATGGAAAGTTGATTTTCATTTTAAGATGAACCATCTTTTATTGTAGGCTCACCAAAATGCATGTCCCTCCCTCCCATCTGTAGAACGATCGGAGGCTATGAGTGAGGAACATGGTACAAATTCACCCAACAAGGCTGACATTGGGTAGTCTTGCTGAACTGCTGCGGGGAATTTTGTCTTTCCTTTTTACTAAGATGCCTCCCTGGATAGGATAGGGTAGGGTAGGGAAAATATACAGGGAAATGCGTGTGATGGGAAAATAAAAGACATCAATACAATTTAAAAAATCAAAGACAAAATAGTAGCACTCAAAGGGACATTAGAGAGCACATATTTTTAATACTTTCATTTTACAGATTTGGAAACTGAGACAAAAAAGGGAAAGTGACTTGTTAACGGTCATGCAGGTGGTTAGTGACAGGACCAAGTCTAGAGAAACCAAGTCTACTGGTTCTTTCTTTCAGATCACAAAAAGTTTTTTTTTTCTCCCAAAATCTACTCTACATTAAACCTTTAATCTGAACACAGCTAATGTGAGAGACTTTGAAGAATATTAAAATGAATGAAAATATCCAAATAGGGATGAACTAGAAAACCCCTTGAAATAAATCACTTCAGAAAATATTGGTCTTAATGTTAATCACATCACATTTTCTTTGTGTTTCTGATTCTCTGTACTTCTTTCTATTTCTCTCCCTCTTTAAATCTCTTTCTCTCTATCTTCCCCTCTCTCTATCTCTCTCCATCTTTGTCTTCCCCCTCATCACTCTCTCCCTTTTCCTATTTCTGCTGTCTTCTCTCTGCAATTTGGTCAAGCCACATACTCTAGTTCTGTGTCAGTGCTGGCACTTAAACTTTAATGGGGGTTAATAAAATATAGGCTAAAAATGAAAAGTCAGACCCCCATGTAGTCCCTTAGTCACAAGGATAGCCTCACAGGGAGAAGTAATAAACAGGCATTAGGCAGAAGGGGCCACTTCTATTAAAATTTGCTCTTAAATCCTATTCATTGTAATGGAAGTTACAGTAGTGGACTTGGGTTGAAAAGTCAACCTGAATCCTTAGGAAAGCCTCACTCCTACACATCTTCAAGTCATGCTCTTGTAACAACAGTGCCCTTGAATTTTAGAACATGAAGGCTGAATTAGCATCCAGCCAGTGAGTGCTGAGTAATGCTTAAGAACAGTGTTTCTTAAAACAAGTCTGTCTTAAACAAGTTTGTTTCCAGATTTGTTTGTTTATTTTTCCAGGCCAAATTGTCTTCTTCTATAGTGAAGATCCAAAGTAACTGCCATCTTGGATTTTTTCCTTTGGTCCATCTTTTCTAGTTGATAGGTCCCTGAAAGACATTTAGATTCAGTTGGATGCCTTCCGTTTCAATTCAACAAATGTTTATTAAGTGCCCAACAGATGACAAGCATTCTGCTAGATACTAGGAATACAATGACAAAAATAAAAGTTTCTTGCCCCCATGGAGCACATAGTCTATGTAAAATTCCAAATAGAAGATCTCTTCTAACTCTGGTAGCCTTTCTGGTGTCCAATCCTATCTGATATACTCATGACAGTCTATATTCTTCCTTGCACTAACATTTTATATTCTAATGTCTCTTCAAGTTCTAACATTATTTCCTCTAAGATCCCTGTCAGTTCAGATATTCTGTTTTAGGATTCTATTAGCCTGAACATGGAAGAATTTCAAGAATGGGATGATAAAGAAAGTAACTGAAGCCAGGAACAAGGAACCTAGATTCAGCCTCTGACACCAATCTATTATTTCCCCAATTAAATCATTGACCTTCTATACCTGAAATCTAAGAACAATAATAATTGCTCTCCTCATTTATTTTGATGGTTGAGTGTGTAGAGAAGAAAGTTATCTCTGTGTTCATTGCTGTGTCTCTAAGGTATAAACTTGTCTAATTATTTCTGAAGAAGGGCTTTTTTGTCTTTTCTTCCATTATAACATCTCAAAGATGCTGCTCCAGAATTCCTTCTTGTGGCTAATCTAAATCCTTCCTGTTATAAATTTAGGTCATTGGAGTTCTTCATTTGTAAAGTGGATAAAGATCTAAGTTGAATAAAATATGTTCCTAATAACATAAAGTATATTTAATATATAATATCTTTTTATGTTAAATATATTTAATATATGTTTGTATTAAATACATATAATATAAATGTTTCTACTATGTAATATAAATACATTAATATAAAATATGTTTCTAGGAGGCAAGCTGATATGGTAGAAAGGCCATTGAATTGGAAGCCAAGTGAACCTTGGTTTGTATGCTGGCTCTGCTCAAATTTGCTACACTACCTTAAATAAGTCACATCCTTTCTTTGGATTCATAAAATGAGTGCGTAGGACCTATCTTTAAGGTCCACCACAATCATCATCATCATCATTGCCATCATCATCCATCATTGTCTTTAATATCAACAGTGCCAACATTTATATTGTGATATAACATTTGCAAAGTACTTTACATATGTGTATTACTTTATCCTCATGACAATTCTGTGAGCTATTATTATCCACTTTTTCCAGATGAAGAAGAAATTAAGTGGCTTATCTAGGGTCACTCAGCTAATGAGGGACTAAGGAGATTCAATCTCAGGTCATTATGCCTCCAAGTCTAGTATTCTATTCTCCTAACTCTAAATATCTCTAATTGTAGCCCCAGTGCTCTACTGTTAGAATAATCTCTTATGCAATTCAATAAGCATCTATTAAGCACCTGGTGAGCCAAGCATTTTTTCTAGGTGCTGGGAATATAATGACCAAAATGATACCCATCCCCACCCTCAGTGAGATTACATTTTATTTGTCCTAGAACTGGGAAAAGAGCCATGAAAATGGTAAAGAGAAAACGCTGGCCATGGGAATAAGAAGGAGACAGGACATAAATGCATGGCAATTTCTGGATAAGTAAACCCTAGAATTATAGGATTTTATAGTTGGGAAGGGACCTCAGAAGTTATATGGTCCAAATTCTTAACTAAGTAAGATATCTCACCATACCTAATTAGTGGTCATCCAATCTTTGCTTGAAGGTTTTGTAATTGGTAGGTAGGAATGGGGGGAACCCACCACTTTCTTGAGCATCTCATTCCACTTTGGGAAATCTCTAATTGTTAGAAAAATTTTCTTCTTGATATCACCCAAAATTTTGTCACTTCCATGTTCACCCACTGTTCCTCATTTTGTTTTCTGGGGCCAAGTGAATAAATATAATTCTTATTCTGCATATTTGTCCTACAAGTGCTATGCTTGAAGACAGTAGGTTCCCCTTAAGTAGATGCTAAATCTTAGGCAATCTTTATTGTGGTGTCTATTGTCCTACAGATACTTTCCCCCCCATAGTTTCCTCTTCTTCAGACTAAGCACTCCAAGGGTCTTCACCTGATTCTCATATGGCAACATCTCCAGGGCTTTCAGCATCCTAACTGTTCTCTACTGCACATTTTCTACTACATCATAGAATCTCATGATTAGAAGAAACCTGAGAAACTCATGAGTTTGACTCATACTGAACAAGTATTTCCTCTATAATACACCTGGCAAATGATTATCCAAGCTTTTTCCTAAAGACCTCCATACAGGAATCATGATAGCATAGAAAAGAGTCGGCCTGGGAGTCAGAAGACCTCGATTCAGGACTAATTCTACAATTGGGCTACCTGGGTGAGTTTGGTTAAGTTATTTCCTTTCTGTGAACTTTCATTTTACTCATCTATAAAATGATAGGACTAGATTAGGTAAACCCTAAAGTCACTTTCAACTCCAAAACCACTTCAAAGCAAAGATGGGGTGTTCATCCAGAAGAGTTCTAATTAGGAATGTGGCCAACTTACGTCAAACCTTCATGAAACAGTGAATAGAACACTAGGCTTACAATCAGGAAGACTTCAAAGTCTACCTCAGACACCTATGAGCTATTTAGACATGGGCAACTCCCTTCACCTCTGTTTGCCTCAATTTCTCCAACTGTAAAATAGGGATAACAATAGTACCTACCTCCCAGAGTTGCTGTGAGGATTAAATGAGATAATATTTGTAGAACACTTAGCCCAATAATTGATCCATATAAGCACTATATAAATCAGTGATTCCCAAAGTGGGCGCCATTGCCCCCTGGTGGGTGCTGCAGCGATCCAGGGGAGTGGTGATGGCCACAGGTGCATTTATCTTTCCTATTAATTGCTATTAAAATAAAAAAATAATTTCGAGGGGGCTAAGTAATATTTTTTCTGGAAAGGGAGCAGTAGACCAAAAAAAGTTTGGGAACCACTGATATGAATGTTAACTGCTATTATTATTTTTAAATTCTTACCTTCTGTGTATTGGTTCCAAGGCAGAAGGGAGGTAAGGGCTAGGCAGTAGGTATTAAGTGATTTACATAGGAATACACAGTTAGGAAGTATCTGAAGTCAAATTTGAACCCAGGACCTCCCATCTTGATGTCTGGCTCTCAATTCATTGAATCCACTATTATTATTATCATTACTAACTCACCCTGAGTGAAGTTTTTTGGGATTTGTGCCCTTTTATTTCTAAACCCTAGAAAAGTGCTACTCACCTCCAGAAGCTTTGGAACAAAATCTTTCTTAGGGCTACCCCGATTCTTAAATGTCCTCTTCACTTTCTCTGAAACCTATAATCAACTCTTGAATTGGATTAAACAATTGACTCAGAAAAAAAATTAAGTAAAGAATGCTTATTCTCCAGACCGTGATATGCAGATAGAAAGAAGGAAGGGTATGGGGAGCATTTATTAAGTGCCTACTATGTGCTAAGTACTTTACAAATATTACCTCATTTGAGACTCACTACAATCCTGGATGATAAATACTATTATCAGCCCCATTTTTTACAGTTGAAGAAATTGAAACAGATAGAGAAGTAACTTGCCAGGGTCACACAGTTAAGTGTTTGAAATCATATTTGAACTTGGGTCTTCCTGTCTCCAGTGATAATTAAACTGCCCCACCAGTACATATCTATAGACAAGCCATGTGGTACAGTGGACAGAACCCAACTGATGTGGAAAACAGGTCAAGGAGCAATGGCCTAAGATTTAATAGACTTCCCAAAAATTGTGATAAAAAACTAGATACCATATTTTAGGAAATTAAAAATCAAAATTGTTCAGAAGTCTTAGAAGCAGAAGACAAAGTGAAAAAGTAAATAATTCAGAAAGAATACTCAAAATGAAAACTCCCAGGAACATCATAACCAAAATCCAGAACTTTGAGTTAAAAAAAAACTCCATTCAACTAAAAAGGAGTACAAATACCTAAGCTCTACAATAAAGATGACACAAGACTTAGTATCTTTCATTGTAAAGGATATTGATATCTCAAAGAATATGATAATCAAAAAGACAAGAGCCAAGGGGAACTTGTCTAGTAAAACTAAGCATAATCCTCCAGGGGAAGATATTTTTAATGGAATTGGGATTTCCAAGCATTCCTGATGAAAAGTCTAGAAGTGAATAGAATTTTGGAAATGAAAATGCAGATATCAAAAGAAACAGAAAAGTACACATCATGGAAAAGGACTATATGGGCAAGAACTGTTTAAATGTTAATAGGAAGGCAAGAAATATTCCTTTAACACTTCTCAGAACTCTTTAAGGGTTTTTTAAGATCTCTAATTTTAAAATTTAAATTAAATTAAAGTATGTATTCTAAAGCTTCTGGTAATAAGCTGTACTTTTCCAGGTCTTTAAATCATTAAAAGTCATTGAGAAAAGTTAAAAAGCAAAGAGTATTTTTGTTCTGACTTAAAAGTCTTAGGATGGGGAGGGGCAGCTAAGTGGCTCAATGGAAAGAGATTCAGGCTTGGGGATAGGAAGTCTTGAGTTCAAATGTGGCCTCAGACATTGTGACCCTCGACAAGTCACTTAACTGCCTAGTCCTTACTGCTGTTCTGTTTTGGAACTGATCCCTAGTATCACTTCTAAGATAGAAGGTAAGAGCTTTTTAAAAAAAAAGTCTGAAGAGAAAACAAAAATGGAAGAGACCAAGGACTATATTGGAAAGAAAAGAAGGAATAAAGGGAAAGAAATTACTATTACTGACAGATGTTTCCAAAGTGAAAAGTGTATAGCTTAGGCTATATATTTTTGTCTAAATCAGATAAATGAAGCATGAATACAATTACCATCACCATTATCCCTTATTGTATAGAAACACATTAAACATGCAAGTAGGAGACAAGGACAAAAGAGGAAAGAGAAAAGTCTAAGGGGAAGACAGGACAGGAAAGGGAATGGAAATAAGCAAAATAATCTCAAGCATCAGAGGAAAGAATGTAAAGGGAGAAGTAAAAGAAAAGGAAGAATAAAAACCTAGGATTGGAGAATATGGCAAGGAGTAGAGCACAAGTATCAAGCGAATTTCTTCCCTCACCACCTTTATCTTTATAAAAAAGGAGGTTGGAATAAAAAGAGAAAAAGAGCATATGACAGGGAAAAAAAGAATACCATAGAGCAAAATATATAATCAATAATAAACATGAATTAGAAGAACTTACCCAAAAAATGAAAAAGGAGAGTGAAATGGATTAGAAAACAAAATTTGACAATATGGTGTCTGCAACAAACAAAACTTGAAACTCAAAAATTCCTGCAGTTAAAATGGGGGACCAGGGTGAAATCTATTATGCTTCATCTGAACTCAAAAAAGCAAAGATAAGCAATCATGATTTCAGATAAGACTACAATAATACTTTAAAAGTAAAAAGATTAGCAAGGAAATTATGTTTAAAGGTACTATACAAAAATAGTCCATATCACTATTTGATATGTTTACACCCAATCATAGTATCTAAATAATTAAAGGGACAGCTACCTGAATTGGAAGGAGAAATAAATAGTAAAATTATAATAATGGTGAACCATAACATATCCCTTTCAGATCTAGACAAAACTAAACAAAAGATAATCAACAATAAAATAAGAAATTAATTGCCTAAATAGAATTTAGGAAAAATTGGATTTGATAGATCATTGGCAATTATTGAATGGGGATAGAAAGAAATGTATGTACCTTTACCAAAACTGATGATGTTTAGGGGTATAAAAATCTGATAAAAAATGTGGGTGAGCACATATATTAAACATCCTTACTGATCACAATGTAATAAAATTATATTAAAGAAAGGGTTTTCAAAAGAAGAATTTAAAAGTAAGTAAAGGCTAAGTAACTTAATTCTAAAGAATTGGTGGGTCAAAGAACAAATTGTAGACCCAAAAGAATGTTTTATCAAATAAAATGGCAATAATGAGACAACAAAGTAAAGCAGTTTTAAGGGGAAATATTACATCTCTAAAGACTCTGGTTGAAAAAAAAAACAAATAAGTGAATTGGGCTTGAAACTAAGAAAATTTCAACAAGAACTAACAAAAAAAATCTCCAAATAACAAAAATAGAAAAGTTGAAGATTAAAGAGATTAATAAAATTGACAGCAAAAATCACTGAATTGTGGGGCAGCTGGGTGGCTCAGTGGATTGAGAGCCAGACCTAGAGACAGGAGGTCCTAGGTTCAAATCCGGCCTCAGACACTTCCCAGCTGTGTGACCCTAGGCAAGTCACTTGACCCCCATTGCCTACCCTTACCAATCTTCCACCTATAAGTCAATACACAGAAGTTAAGGGTTTAAAAAAATTTAAAAAAGATCACTGAATTGATAAATAAAACAGATGTTTTTTAAAATTAATAAAAAATGAACAGATAAGTTTTTTTAAAAAAAGAAAACCAAATTCTTCATATAAAGAATGAAAAATGGTAACTTAATGATTGAAAAAGAAATAAAGAAAAATTTTAGAAACTACTTTGTCCAATATATGCTAGACTAAACTAGAGGAAATGAATGAACACTTTAAAAATATAAAATACTTAGATTAAAATAGATTATTCAAGTGACCAAATATCAGAAAAAGAAATGAGAAAAGCTATAAATGAACTTTCCCACCCCCAAAATAATTGTTTCTAAGAAGAGATAGTTTCACAAGTAAATTCTATCAAATTTTCAAATAAAAATTTCAGTTACACAAACTATTTGCAATAATACCTATCTTTAAAAATGCTCCAGTCACCTACTATATGCCAGGTACTGTGCTTCACAAGGGAGTACAAAGTAAGATTAAAGACAATCCCTAGTCTCAAAAAGTTCACAAATTCACAGGAGAGACAACATGCAAAAAAACAACGAACAAACAAACAACCTGAAAACCCTGTGCAAGCAAGCTACATACAGGATAAATCAGAAATAATCAACAGAGGAAAGATAATAGAAATAAGAAGGATTGATAAAGGGTTCCTAAAGAAGATGTGATTTTAACTGGGACCTGAAAAAAGTCAGAGTAGCCAAGAGGTACAGGTAAGCAATCCAGACTTGGTGTCCAGCCTGTTAAAATGCCAGTGTCTTGTGGCACTTGTGTAATGAAGTGTCTTTTTCAAGCAACAGGAAAAAGACCAGAGAACACTAGATCACAGAATACATGGAGAAGGGGTAGGGAGCTTAAAGTATGAGAAGAAAGTGTAAGGAAAGGTAGAGGGAAGAGCTATCAAAGACGTTAAATACCCAAGAGCCTTTTATATTTAAAGTTGGAGATGCTGAGGGAATTTGTCAAATAGGTTGTTAAGAGGAGAGGGCATTGTCAAACCCATTGTTTGTAAAGATTGTTTAGAAAGAATTTGACAAATGAGTGGAGAATAGATGCCACTCACATAAAATTTTAGTAAAAATATTAGTAAGTAGGCTACAACAACATATAAGAAAGATTATTTACTATATCCAGATTGAGTTTGTACAAGTATATGTACTGTTTGTACAGTATTGGCTCAATATAAGGAAGGCTATAAATGAAAAAAATTAATATGAATTTTAAAATTATATGATTATATTAATAGATACTGAAAAGAATTTCGACACATTTCAATAGTCAATTCTATTAAACCCTAAAAATCATAGGATTAAATTAATATTTCCTTATACTATATATAGTACTTAACTAAAATCTAAGAATGTAATGGAGTTAGACATCTTTCCAGTAAGATTAGAATAAAGCAAGGATACTCATTATCACTCTTACTATTAACATAGAGCTAGACATTCAAGTTATCACAATAAGAGAAAAAAAGAAATAGAGGGAATATAGACAAAAGGAAAACAAAGTTACACCTACAAGGTCAACTTTAAATTAAAGTGAAATGATTAACAACTTGCAGAATTTACTTACTCAAAGATGCATCAATCAATTCTCAAAGCAATATTTTATAGAACTAGATAGAAATGACAAAATTCCTGTTGAGGAACAAAAAGTCAAGAATCACAAAAGTAATAATGAAAAAAGTAGAAAGGAAAGAAGTTTATTCTTACTGGATCTCAAACAGTAGCAGAAAGAATTCACAATTAAAAAGATTGTACTGATTTTTAAAAAGTAAAATTGATCACTGGAAGCAATTAAGCACACATCATTCAGAAACAAGCATAGTAGCATATGGTATTGTCACAAACCTAAAGACCTTAGTTACTGAAGGAAGAATTTAGGGTCTGACAAAAAAAAACAAAAAAAACAACCTTCTAGGAAATAGTCTGGCAGAAATGAGGTTTAGAGCAGCATCAAGTACCATATGCAAAGATAAACTCCAAATGGATACATGACTTAGATATTTTTAAAATCTTGTAAACAAATTAGAGGAGGAAGAAGGAAATTACTCCAGATCTAGGGATACAGGAAAAATTCATAACTAAACAAATGACAGATCATAAAAGATAAAAATGGATGATTTTGATTGTATAAGATTAAAATGTTAGAAATAAAACTCACCCCAACATCTCTACAGGCACTAAAAAACTCTAAAGGTTAGAGAAAAATATTACATAACTGGATGTAAGACAATGAGAACCAGGGTAGTCACTGATACATATATCTTGGAACTGAGACCATTATGAGAGAAATGTGTTTAGACATGCATTTTTTAAAATTTCGAGTTTCAAATTCTCTCTCTCCTTTTTACTTTCCCTCCTTGATTCCCTTACATCTCCCCCCCCCCTTCCTAAGATGGTAAACAATCTGATATAGATTTTTGTTTTATTTTTTTTAAACCCTTAACTTCTGTGTATTGGCTCCTAGGTGGAAGAGTGGTAAGGGTGGGCAATGGGGGTCAAGTGACTTGCCCAGGGTCACAGAGCTGGGAAGTGTCTGAGGTCGGATTTGAACCTAGAACCTCCCGTCTCAAGGCCTGACTCTCAATCCACTGAGCTACCCAGCTGCCCCTCTGATATAGATTTTACAGGTATAATCACATAAAGCATTTGTCCACATTAGTCATTTTGTGGAAGAGATTTCAAGTGATAAAAAGAAGAAAGTAAAATGTAACATGTTTCAGTCTGCATTAAAAGACTATCAGTTCTTTCTTGGGGGGCAAATGCTATTTTTCTTCATGAGTCTTTGGTATTGTCTTAAATCACTATATTGCTGAGTATGACTAGATTATTCACATAATGTCAAAAATATTGCTGGTACTGAATATAATGTTTTGGTTCTGCTCACTTCATTTTTCATTAGTTTTAAGTCTTTTCAGTTTTTTCTGAAATCATCCTGTTTGTAATTTCTCATAGCAAAATAGTATTTCATAACAATCATATGCCACAACTTTTTTCAGCTATTCCTCAATTGACATACATTTCTTCAATTTACAATTCTTTGCTCTCACAAAAAGAGCTTCAATAGTATTTTTATACAAATAGATCCTTCCCCTTCCTCCCCTTTTAAAATATCTCTTTAAGATGCAAGTCCAGTAATGACATTGTTGGATCAACCAGTTTTAGAGTCCTCTGGGCAGAGTTCCAAATTGTTCTCCAGAATGGATGGATCTGATCACAACTCCACCAACAGTACATGTCCCAATTTTCCTACATCCCCTCCAACATTTATCATTTTCCTTTTCTATCATATTAAACTCATTCATTTCCCAGAGCCATAAAACGTAAGGAGAAAGGGAAAGTGTCTCTTATACAACCTATTTTAGTGAACGATGCCCATTGTTAGGTGGGTCAAGATTTTTACCCCTGGACAGTCTGATGTGTGTGAGGGGGGAGGAGGGAGAGACAGAGAAAGAAAGAGAGACAGAGAGACAGAGAGACTCAGTCTTTAACTTGAAAAATGCAGGTAGTCCTGGCTCTATGGTCAATGGAAAGAGACTATTCCCATTCATGTGATAAAATAATAATAGAAAGCCTTCTTCCAGAAGCAAGGTCCTGGTGGCTTTCACATGGATTCCTCCATCTTAGGTAAACTACACATTTACCAATGCCCCATTGCATTCATAATGAGTTAATTCAAGTGCATAAGAATCAGAATTTTGCCTCAATAAATAAATTGGCAAAGGAAACAAACAGACAAGGAAGAAATTCAAGCCATCAGCAATCATTAAAAAAAATTATCAGGGAGTAGCTAGGTGGCTCAGTGGATAACAAGCCAAGTTCAGAGAGGGGAGAGCCTGAGTTCAAATGTGACCTCAGCAACTTCCTGTCCATCCCCATGGCTATCCCTTACCACTCTTCTGCCTTAGAACCAATACATAGTATTGATTCCAAGATGGAAGGTAAGGGTTTCATTTTTTAATTATCTAAATCACTAATAAAAGTAACAGCAATGAAAATTAAAGTATTTTTGATATTCCTTCCCATACTTACCAGACTGGCAAAGATGATCAAAAATATAAAAATGACAAATATTAGAGAGCCTGTGGGAAATTAGAGATACTAGTGTATTATTGGCAGAGCTATAAATGGGTCTGGCCACTCTGGTGATACTGCTACTCGGTCTATATTCCAAATAAATCAAAGGGAAAGGATCTATATGTTCAAAAATATTTATAACAATTCTTTATGTGGTAGCCCTAGACTGGAAACTGACGGGTTGTTTTCCTATTGGAGAATGGCTAAACAAATTGTGGTATGAATGTAATGGAATATTTTTGTGGCATAAGAAATCATGAAGTAGACAATTTCAGAGGAAATTGAAAAGACCTGTCTGAATGATGAATGATGTAGAGTGAATGCAAGTAGAACTAGGAGAACAATTTATACTATGACAACCACATTATGGAGAAAAATAACCTTGAAAGACTTTAGAACTCTGATCAATGCTATGCTAAACCAAAAGAATGTCCAAAAGAATGAAGATGAAACACACCACTGACCTCTTGACAGAAAGATAATGAATTTAAAATGCATAAAGCCACATATTTTCTGATGTGGTTAATTTAGGAATCTGTTTTGCTGAAATACGTGGCATATATTAAAGAATTTTTTCATTTTGCTTAATGGGGAGGAGTAGGTATAGTAGGATGGGCAGACTGATTTTTCAAATGCCTAAAATATACAATAAGACTGGAAAGATAATTTGAGGCAAGATTGTAGAAGGCTTTAAAAGGGAAATGAGAAATTTTTATTCTATCAGAGGCAATAGGAATACACTGAAATTGGTTGAATAGAGGAGTCACATGGTCAAAAGCTTGGAGGAAGAGAGGGTTGGGGCAGGGGGAAATAATGAGTTTAATTTTGGACAGACTGAATTTAAGATTTTTCTGAAACATCCATTTGGAAATATCCAATAGACAATTGGTGATTTGGGACTGAAGCTTAGAGAAGGGATGGTTTGAATAACTAGATCTGTGAGTCATATTCACGAAAATATTCATAGAAATGATAATTAAACCAATGGAATCTGAAGCGGGGGTGGAGGGAGAGAGAGAGA
>NC_058131.1:56438037-56453273 GCF_016433145.1 Gracilinanus agilis | reverse complement strand
GGAGGAGGAGGAGGAGAAGGAGGAGGAGGAGAAGGAGGAGAAGGAGAAGCAGAAGGAGAAGAAGAAGGAGGAGAAAGAGAAGAAGGAGGAGGAGAAGGAGGAGGAGGAGGAGGAGGAGAGACAAAAAACAGACCCTGGCCTTAGGGAGCTTATAATCTAATTTATCTAACATACATTTGCCATTTTTGCTTTATGAAATATTCTATTGTTTCTATAATTTGTTCTTCAATATTCCATTTCTTTAGGAGGTTATTTAATATGCAGTTTTCATTCCTTCCATAAGGGCATTTTGTTTATTATAATTGTTATTGTATTATGATCAATAAACAATGCATTTGATATTTCTCCTTTTTTTAAAATTGTAGGGAGATCTTTATGCCACAATACCTGGTCAACTTTTGTAAATGTACCATAGATATGGAAAATTTTGAGATAATGGGGCAATCATTTGGTGAGAGTGATCAAGTATAGATGGAGAGGTTAAGGGCTGTTATTTCATTGCTACCTAAGAAATATCAGGGAGAAAAAAGGGGGCAGGACTTGAGTACATTGAATATATCTTCTGTGGGGGATTATAGGAGCATTTGGGAAGTAGTTACACAGGATATTAGAAGCTTTGGTCAAGCTGCAATCTCTACCCTTGGAGGAAGCAACCCTGAGATCATGGACCTTGAAGTTACATTATCCACAATAAAGACAGGGTACTTTTTTTTTTTTTTTTTTTAACAACAGCATAGGATCATAGATTTTAGACCAAGGGCCATCTGGTCAAACCCATACGATGAACAGAAAAGTTAAATGTCTTTCCCAACATCACGCAAGATTTGAACGCAAGCCTTCTGATGCCAGATGAGGCACTCTCTACGCTGTACTACAATTCTTCATTTACGATTTATATGGAGATTTCTCCACAACACCTTTCACGACAAATTAGTGTCATTGCATTATTAGCCCCATTTTACAGATGAGGAATTAGGCTGAAGTGATTTGCCTCAGATCATATAGCAAAGAAGTCACAGAGTTAGGACAGAACTTGGAGTTTTGATGGTGAAGTACTCTGTTCATTCCACCATGCCACATGACTTAATATGTTAAGATACAAAGGAGAAAACCATACTCTAATTTCCTCAGGAAATGTTGATTAAAGTGCAAGGCACCACCCACTTTCTCTGAAATCCTCTATCGTCTGGACACCCCATTCATCTCTTCTGTCTGTCTGTCTCTCCCTCCCTCTACTTTTCTCCTCTCCTCCTCCCCCCAACCTCTGATTCTTTGCCTTATAAAGGCATTTCTCCATTTCAGCCTCAAAACCACCAGTGCTTGGAGTGCCTGTGACCTTTGGGCTGCTGAGCTCCCAATGCCTAAATAAAAGCAGCCCAAGAGAACAAGCGATAGCATCAATCACAGGAGCCTGACAGAGACCACCTGGCAATACTTGCTCACTGCAGGCCCGAATCGAGGTGGGATGGAAGTGCTCCCAGCCCGCTTAGGGCATCTTTCCCAAGGAGGCGGAGGCTGGGGGGAAGCTGGCCTTACCCAGGGACTGGGAGATTCACTTGAACAAAATGTTACCTGACTTCCTAAATGATCCAGGACCACTCTTATTAGATCTGAGCAAGCTTGGTCACCAAGGCTCAGCCAATGACTCCAATATGCCTAGATATCTCAAGTCATTCTCAATGAATTGATCCAGTGGGCTGTTATCTAGGAAAAGAGAATAAAATGGAGGCAATACCATCATCTTGAAATTTATCTGTTTATTTCCAGATAACAGAAGAAGGAAATCCTTGCTTTTCTTGGAGAGGAAAGGACCCCCAAGATCAAATTAATGTTGCTTGATATAGTCCCCGCAAAAGTCTTCTGAGAATGACTCCCCAGAGAAGTGGGATTTGTATTATTTGTATGAGAAGGGATTGTTGCTTAGAGAGAAGGATACAAGATGAGGAGTCAAGAGACCAAAGGTCAAATCCATGCTTGGCTACCATCACACTTACAAGCTGTATTACCTATTGAGGGGAAAAGGAGCCCAAAAGAATCTTAGAGAATGTCTAGGCGGATGCCTTTGTTCCAAAGATAAAAAAAAGAGGAAAGGGGTTGACTCAAGGTCACACAGGTAGAAAATAATGGAACCATGATTCAAACCCAGGATCTCTGATTGAAAGTCTAGGATTCTTTCCCAAATAAGGTTATTTGACCTCTTATCTCACAGGCTATTGGGAAGAAACTGCCTTATGAAGCTCAGACTACCAGAGAAATGAAAACTGTTGATGCTAGGGTATACTCTCTCCTAAATAGTGAGCAATCACTGGAGCTTAGTTCTACATACATAAGCATATCAACTAGGTAGGTGCTGTATGACCACTGAGTCACAGCGTCCTTGGTAGAAGATTGGATTTTAAATGAAGAAAGTTGAGTTCGTTTTTAATTATTAACCATGATTTACAACAACAAACATTTATTAATTGCCTTCTATAGAAATAGCACTGGACTAGGCACTGGAGATGATACATACTCTACTTAGAACCTAGTCCCTGTCTTCATGGAGCTTATGGTCTCGTACTAAGATAAGACACCTACACAATCATCTATGGAAGTGAATAAATGTATCAGAGGGGCATAAAACAAAATACTTAGTTATTTTCCCTTTTTCTTCCAATTAGAATATAAACACCTGGAGGCCAAGGACTGTCATTTAGTTTTGGGGGCATCTTTCTCCAATTGGGAGTTTCCGTCTTTTAACCTGTTAATTTCCTTTTGAGCTATTTCCCACTTCTCTCGCCAAATCTCTTCCATCTTTCTCATGATCTCAGATTTGAACTCTTCAAGAGCTTGTGACCAATTTTCATTTTTTGGGGAAGGTTTGGCTGTGATTACTTGTTTGCTCTCCTTTGCTGTTTGCTCTGTTGTCTGGATTTTTTCTGTGTAAAAGTTGTCGAGTGTTAAAGATTTCTTCTTGATCTTTCTCTTTTGAGGTTCTTGTGCCTGGCTTGCCATTATTATTATTTCTTTCTCAGCCAGAAGTCTGAATGAGACAGACAGGCTCTCTGCCTGTCCTATCGAGTTGTGGAGCAGCTTTCGTCTGAGTCACAGAGCCGTGCACCCTCTCAGCTTTATCCTCATGCCCAGGATCTGTCTGTGCTCTTTAGGCTCCTGAGGTCTCAAGTCTAGTTGTTCTCAGGGTCAAGCCTCCTGGTGGTCCCCTTGCTTGCTCCTCTGCCCGAAGCTCTGTTAGCAGTCTCAGGGCACTGCTTCCACAGTCATGCACTGCTCTGCACTGGGTCCCCACCCAAGGTCCACGCCTGTGCTCAAGGTCTGTGTTCAAAGTCCAGTTCTTTGGCCTCTTGGGGTCTTAAGTCTTGCTGCTCTCAGGAGCAGGCCCTGGTGATCCCAGGTAGCTGCCAAGAACTTAATGAATGCCCCAAACTTGCTCTATTTCTTGTGCGCTGGCTTTGGCATTGTAGATAGTGTAGGGGGGAGGGGGTTTCTCAGCTTGCATTTTAATGAGAGCTATTTCACCCCCTTATAGCATGGAAATGTCCCAAACCCATGTACCTTCAATGCTATGCCCTGTTGTAGGGTCCCTTTGTTCGTCTGGATTTGTTTTTATGTCCTCTTGAGGAGTCCTATATGTGTGGGTTGAGAGGTTAAGCAGCTGCTTTTTACTCTGCCGCCATCTTAACCTGGAAGTCCCTCCCAAGGACTGTCATTTGGATCTCTTTGTAACCCAGAGCTTACAGATTGTGTCCAGAACATGACACTTAGTGGACACTTAATAAACCTACATTGATTTACATGAGATATGTTCAGAGACCTGAAGGTTGTCCATTTTGACCACAATATAGAGTACATTTTGAAGAACAATTGTAAGATCAGAGATTTATATCTGAAAGCTAAGGTTGGTAAAGTGGGGTTCGAGTTAAGTGAATTTTCCAACTTTCTATTATTATTCATCTTTTATTTTTCATCCAATAAAATACCTTCCCATCAGATTCATAGCATCATGAACATGAATAGTCGTACTAAAAATTCAATTCAGCAAATCATCATTAAGTACCTTCCACATTCAAAGCACTGTGTTAGACTCTGAAGATACAAAGACCATGAAAAATGGTGTTGATCCTCATGGTACCCTCTTCTATTTAGGGTACCACATGCACTAATGTGAGATAGTCAAAGGAAGGAAAGAACTATATTATCCCTGGTTCTTTACAACAGCCCTATAAACAGACCAGGTGACATCAACATTTTATAGATGAGGATCCAGAGTCAAATAAAGGCTAAAGGACAGGTCAAAAGTCATAGAGCCAGGACTGGAAACCAGATATCTTCATTTAATGTTCTTTACGTGATATTTACATGATGGTCCTCCCCCAGGAGCCTAGAATTTAGAACTAGAAGGGATTTTTGAGTTTTCATAATCTGCTTCCCCCCTCAGTTTTACAACCATGACAACCAAAGCCCAAGGATGGTGAAGGGAAGCCCCAGATCATACAGATCACTTACTAATGGAACCAAGATAAAGATCAAAGTCCTCTGAATTCAAATCTAGGGCTCTTTCCATTAGCTCTCCCTGCTTTCTACCCTCTTTCCCAGTGTCCCCTCCCCAATTTTAAAAATAAAGAGATAAAGAGATAGAAGTTGTTGGTCCAGATCAAGGTTGACAAAGGCATCCATAAACACTCTGGAGCAAAGCTGGTAGCAGAGAATTGGGTGGCCTGGATCTAGATCTGGCCTTTCTTTGTAACTCCACAGTGCCTAGTTCAGAGTAAGCAATTAATATATTTTATGGCTGACTAAGGTTAAATGTTTTAGCCAAGGCCATATTTCAGTTAAGGGGAAGAGTAAGGACTCTAATCTAGTCTCTAGTGTTCTCTCTGTCTCTCTCTCTCTCTGTCTCTCTCTCTCTCTGTCTCTCTCTCTCTCTGTCTCTCTCTCTCTCTGTCTCTCTCTCTCTCTCTCTCTGTCTCTCTCTCTGTCTCTCTCTCTCTCTCTCTCTCTCTCTCTCTGTCTCTGTCTCTCTGTCTCTGTCTCTCTCTGTCTCTCTGTCTCTCTCTGTCTCTCTCTCTGTCTCTCTCTCTCCCTCTGTGTGTGTGTGTGTGTGTGTGTGTCTCATTCTCCCTCTCTCTCTCTCTCTCTCTGTCTCTCTGTCAGAGTCAGAATTCCTACCCAGATCCCCTGATGTTCCAAATTTCCAAATTCTACTCTCTGCCCACCTATCATGGTGCCAGTTCATCCCAAACTTTGTGAAAGCATCTAGAAGGAGTTTTATTACTCTATGTTCAGCCTATCGGTAAACACATATGCAGAACTCCTGGTGTTTGAAGACTCGAGTTCTTCACTCTAGTTTCTTGTGCAGAACATTGGAAAGCATCTTCCTCATCACCACAAGGGGGCAATGATGTGTTCTTTCTTTCTTCTGTGGGTCTACAGGATGGAATTTATAGTCTGCCTATGGAGACCCACTGATTTGGTCCAGTGAAGTTTTAAATTACCAGACATTTAAAGAGAAAAGTGACAGTCCAAATTGTCATTTGTACCCAGACAACAAAAACAAGGTCATTTGGTGACTATTTCCATTTCACAGAACCCCTGAATGATAGGAGAAGCCTTAAGTTGTATTAGTGGTTTTGTTCCAAAATCAAACAGGGCAGAAAGACAAATGGTAACCCTGCCCAAAAGATTGGAGAGAAAATGGAAATAGACAGTGAGCCCAGGACATCTGCTCAAGTGAAGCATTTTCCTATTTCTTTCCCCTTAATATTATATATCTTGCTGTGGGGTGGAAATAGCAGTAGCCAAAAATGCAGAAGAAAAACCATGTTCGAATCCATTTGTGAACATTTAGTGTCACAATGTTAGGGCTGGAAGGAGCCTTTGAAGTCATTTAACCTAGCCCACTCATTTTACAGATGAGGAAACTGAGGCCCAAAGAGTCATAGCTAGGAACCCAGATGCTACAAATCCAAATCTAGTGTTTATTTATTTTTTTCACTACACTATTAAATGTGTATCCAAGGGCAATTTCTTAGCTTCTATGAGTCTCAGTTTCCCCATTTTTTAAAAATAGAAATAATAATGATTTCACTTCCTTCCTGATAGAATTATTGTGAAGAAATTACCCTGAAATTTTAAAGCACTATGAGCAAGTTATTTCTGAATTATATTGTTGTCAAGTGAAATGAAAACAAAAAATTGATTTGGCACTGTCATATAGAGATTGTTGTTATTGTTTAGTTGTTTTCCGTTATGTCTGACTCTTTCTAACCTCATTTGGAGTTTTCTTGGCAAAGATAGTAGGATGGTTTGCCATTTCCTCCTAACCAACTTGCCCAGGGTCAATGAGGCTTGACTTGAAGTCAGATCCTCTGGACTCCAGGGCCAATGTTCTATCCACTGTACCACCTAGCTGTCCATCATAGAGAGAAGTTCCTTTCAAAGGGAAAGCAGAAGCAGAGATAGGATTAGATCTTAAGTCTTTCCATTCCTAGTCCAATCTAGCCCACTGTCTATTGCACTAGGCTAAGGGAAAAGGAATTTACATTTAACATGTTTATTAACCATCTACTATTTGCAAACCATCCACTGTGCTAAACACTGGGAATACAAAGACAATGAACAAAAGAGCCCCTGCCCTGGTAGAGCTTACATTCTAATAATAAAAGATGGATGGTTTATGTTTGAATAGAATTGAGATAAAATACATAACAACTATAAGACGTGTTTTGTGAATCATAAAAAAAAAAACAGGATAAGGGGCAGCTGGGTATCTCTTTGGATACATGTCTGGAGACTGGAGGTCCTGGGTTCAAATCTGAATTTAGGCAATTCCTAGTTGTTTGACCCTGGGCAAGTCACTTAATCCCAATTGCCTAGCCCTTGCTGTTCTTGTGCTTTGAAACAGATATTTAGTATTGATTCTAAGAAGGTAAGGTGTTTGTTTTTTTTAAGGATAGAACTTCTCCTTGTCTTCTAAAAATGCAAAATGAGATAAACAGGTAACTTTGGGGAAAATATACTCAACTTTTTGCACATATAAAACATAAAATCATAGAATTACAAAAAATACCTTAGAGACCATCTAATCTAATCACTTCACTTTACAAAAAGAGAAACTGTGGCCCACAGAGGGGGAGTAACTTGCCCAAAGATCTTCAAGTAGTTGAGATAAAGCTAGAACTAAAACTTTATTTTTTTACATCCTCATTGGTTGGTGTTTTTTCTTACCCCCTGTTCCACATTTCTCAATTGAGGGAAGGGAGAATAAAAAAAATTTTTTATTTAAAAATTAACTAAAAAAAAATAAAATGTTGCCATTTGAATTGCTTTCCAGAGCTAACACCATTTTCATGTTAAAGAACCAAAATAAGACAATGATTTTAGTGAGTGAGGACAGGATCATTTTAGCCAGCATTTGCAATTTTTCTGTTGGCTGTCTTCTGGCAGGGGATTGGTTTGAAAAAGAAAATTCTTACACGATATAAATGCAGTAGGAACACTTGTTAAGAGTTTCTTCTGAGTCTCCTTTAGAGCTGGGGAAAGAAATGAAGCCATTTTTGCTCCAAAAAAAGTAAAAACGTCTGTGTATTCCATTTCAATTGTGGGATGAGGGGGGAAGGGGAGACTAACCTTTTGTGTATTTGTTAAAGCCCCCTTTTAACCAAAAGCCATTTATTCAATAAATGTTTTTCAAATTAGAAGATGGAGCTTCTACATTAAATCATTAGTGTTGGGGTCTCTTCATAGAGCGTCAGACAGCAGAACATTAATTAATTGCATTATTTTATTTCCAGATAAAAGTTATTTTGGCGGAGCCAGTATGGTCAGGGAAAAGGAGATAAGATCAAATACTGCCTTTAAATGCCAGATCTCCTATTATCATGGCTCTGAGAAAACAAGGGGTCAGATGACATTTCAGATTTTAATGGACTTCAGCCGATTTGTTTCAGGGCAGAGGTAAAAGGTTTAGATGCCCCCAAGATCTTGGCCCATGTAGCTCCAGCAGATTCTTGGGGAGTAGGCAGTTTTAAATAAAGTGGGTTCAGCTATAATGGTTGCTCTCCTGAAGTTTTTCCACATAAAAGCTGCTCTTTCTCCTTCAGGAAAGGGATTCTCGGCTCTTTAGTAAACACAAAAGTTGGATTTGATGCCTGGGCTAATTCTCTCCTTTGGCCAGATTCCAAAACATTCTTCCAAGCCAAAGGAAAGGAAAGGGGGAAAAAAAACCAACCTGATTGTGTAAGGGAGTAAGACGTTCCCTAGAAAAACACAACTGTAGTTCTGGGAGGGAAATTAATCTTGAGAGAAGCCTCATGTAGCAATTTCATCCATCAACCATGACACGAGTACCATTATTAGAGAAGACGGAAAATTAAATTGCAGAATTATCTGTTCTGTTTTTTCTTCTCTTGGTTCTTTCTTTTTCTTCCTTTAATTCCAATGGTGTTTGTTGTACTACCAGTCAGGGTTGGCTGCCCGTTATTAAAAGCATCTGGCCATTAAAGGTAATCAGACCCAAGGCATATTTGCACGAGGCAGGTTAGGTATCTGCTTATTGGCCAGAAATCTGCAGGCAGGTGTGGGCACAGTTCAGGTTTTTAGTCCAGGAAAGGGCACTGAGCCAAAGGGATATCTGGGATCTTACCCAAGTTATATGTCACCGATGGTGTGACCTAGGGTGAGTCCCATCACTTCTTCTTAGGATGGTGAGGCAGACTTAAAGAACCTCTCAGGGTTGTCACAAGGATTAAATGAGATTATGCATGTGAAAGCAGTTGGAAAAATATAGTGTTGTATAGAAGCACAAATTCAGCCAGTGTTTATTCAGCACTCACTAAGTACAGGGCACAAGCTAGGTGTTGAAGGATACAAACCCAGAAATAATCTCTGTCTCTGAAGTTGTGGGAGGGGATTGGCAATGGGAAACAGCCTATATACTAAGAAGTAAGTGTGAAGTGTTTACAAAGTCAGTCATTTCAAGAGGAAGAGTTCTAACGACCTGGGCAGGTCAGGAAAGGCCTCCATGGCCATCGGCACCTGAAATGCGCCATTCTATGAAGCCAAAGTGAATAGGGACCGAGATGCTGGTGATTCTTATCCTTTTCTCTCTCTCCTTTCTTTTTGACCTCTCTGGATCTCAGTTATGTCAGCTCTAAAACGGGGCTATTGGGACTGGATCCTTTTCAGCTCTTGATCTAAATCTGGGAATTAATTGGAAAATGGAACATAATCTATAGCCTCATTCACTACCAACTGTGTACTCTAAAAATCCCAACTTTTCTCTTGGGCTTTAAAGCTAGAAACATCTTAAAAGTCCAACACCCTTATTTTATAAAAGGAAGAAATCAAGGCACAGAGAACTCAAAGATGCTGTAAAAATTCAATATCCTCTGTCTTCAGAGCCCCCAATTCTTGTCCACTATACCATGCCATCTCTCCTTAGGGATTGGTACTTATCTACCGAATGGCTGTGTGCATATGGGTTGTTTTTGTGGTCATTGTTCAATCTTCACTTCTGAAGAGGACCAATGACTTCACAGGGTGGTATCTTGACTTTCAAGTGAATTGAATTTAAGTAGGACAAAGTCACACAATGTTCTTGGCATCATTCTCTCTTCTAGACTCATTGAAAATGAAACAAAAATCAGGATGACTGGTGATGGTCCAGGTTACATTGGATGACCATGGCTCTTTGATGTCTGACCAAGTTCTAAGGGCTCCACAGCACCACACAATAGTCACTTCCATGACTGTTGGAAAAATGTTCTCATCCACTCATTCCACTAGGAGAAATTTTGGGGTAGGCACCCCCCTAACTCATGGATAGGTTTGAGGACTATCAGTTAACTTCAACTTGGTTTAGCCCATCTGCTCAGATGGTTTTACCAGGGAGTGTCCCTGCAAATCCTCTGGTTTTTGAAGCCACAGGTGAGAGTTGAGTGAAAGCTGGACACAAAAGATGGATGAACAGCCCTGAAGAAGGCCCAGCAAGATCTCATATGAGAGGTGTTAGTCCTTCCTGATCACCCATACACCCCATGCATTCAGGTAGAAGTTGACTGAAAGTTATCTTTGTTCTACTCATTTAGTAATAACAATGGTAATAATGATAATAATAGCTAGTATTTATATGGTACTTGCTATGTGCCAGGTACCATGTTACAAATGCTTCATTTGATCTTCACAATGACCCTGGGAGGTAAATGCTCTTCTTTCCACTGTAGGGCAGAGGAAACTGAGACAGACAGAGGTTAAGTCACTTCCCCAAGAGCACACAACTAGAAGGTATCTGAGACTGGATGTGAATTCAAGTCTTCCTAATTTGAGGCCCCTCTGTGGCCCTCAGTTTCATTCAGTCCTTATAAGAGGAGGGAAATGGACTTCATGACCCTTCCTGCCCTAACACTTTCTAATTCTGCACATAATTTCAAGTAATATAATCAACATATAAGCCAAGCCTAGCACTGGCTAATCACCTTCTTAGAAATACTAATTATAATTTACTATTATGTATCAAACAGCAAGCATATATTAAGTGCCTACTTGAAAGAAAGAGAGAAAGAAGGAAAGAAAGAAAGAAAGAAGAAAAAAGAAATGAAGGAAGAAAGAAAGAATGAAAGAATGAACAAACAAAAGAAAGGAAGGAAGGAAGGAAGGAAGAAGGAAAGAAGGAAAAAGAAATGAAGGAAGAAAGAAAGAACAAAAGAAGGAAGGAAGGAGTTTTTGAAGATCTTGAATCCTAATTCAATTCTAATCTTTATTAGCATCATTTCTTACTCTTAGTTCTGTTGTTTTATATACTTGAAAACAATATAAATTAATCATTTTTTAAAAATAGCATTTTATGTTTTAACAAATGCAAAATGGTTCTTTCTGTTCATTAGTCCCAAGTTAGTGAGTTTTGAGTAGACTTTAAACCTTTAATCATCTAAGACTTCTGGAACATTTTAAAGTTTCATAAGGGCTTTCCCTACAAGTTCTTGCAACAAGATGAGCTCCATTTTATAGATGAGGCAACAAGTTTAGAGAAAGAAGTCATTTACCATAGTTCCATTACTAATGTCAGAGCCAAGCCTCAAACTTCAGTCTCCTCTCTTTTGCTATTACACTATAATACCAAAAGCTTTTTCTTTAACAATAGCCAAAAGGTCCATTTCCCTCACCCCCCACAAAAGAGAAAGAAAACTCAGACACCTTTTAAGTGCTTAATTTGGAATACCATGAGAATCTCCATCTAATCCCTGCTCTGAATGTTGAGCACTCAATGAGGGCATAGTGTTAGTCACAGTTTTTCCATATGTGCAACTTCACAATCTTCAGGAACCAGTTTGTACTAAGAAAGGTCAAGAGGAAAAAGATGCATAACTTAGACATTAAAAATGATTTGGACTTTATGATGAATTATCTGTAAGAATTCAATGAAGGTATGATGTGCAAAGCTTTTTTTTCCATCTTCATCTCTCCTTTCTCAATCTCTCTCACTTCTCTCACTCTCTCTTCTTTCTCTCTTCCTCTCAATCTCTTTCTGGCTCTTTGTCTCTTCTGTCTCAGTCTCTACATCTGGCTCTCTGTCTCAGTGTCTGTCTGTCTCTGTCTCTTTGTGTCTGTCTCTTACATTCCTTCCCAGTGAGCCATCACCCAAGGGTTACAGAAAGATATTCTCATCATGAGTATGGCAAAATAGTTGGTAAAGAAAGGGAGAAGAAACATAATTCTAGAGAGAAATTAGGAGGGCTCAAAGATCTAGACACTGAAACATTTTGATATGTGTCTTTGATGGAAAGGGGAGATGGTTGATGGTATGAAATAAGGTTAATTAGAAAATTAGGAATAAAGCAAGAATACCCTTGAAGTCAAAAAGAAAGGGATGGCGCAGATAAAAACAGAATTCATTAACTCTCCCCCACAAATTAATCACCACAGCCCCTAACTTTCCTCTTTCTTTTAAGAGTGTTGCCATCTTTCTTGTGATTCAGGTTAAACCCCTCAGGGTCCTCTTCCACTTTTTATTCTTCCTAGCACTCTCTTGCCCTTCCCCAACTAACTAGTTGCAAAGTTTGGTTTACCACTCATATCCATCTCCTCTCCACTCACATGGTTACTATGCTAGTTCGGGCCCTCATTGCCTCCCATTTGGATTGTTACAATGGTCTCCTACTTGGTGTCCCTTCATGCAGCTTCTTCTCTTTCTTATTCATCCCCCACACACGTGCCAAGCTCATGTTCCAAAAACACAGGTCCAAATGTGATATTCTAACTTTCAAAGAAACCACAGGGCTCCCCATTTCCTGTGGAATTTAAAGCCTTTCACATGGATATGCTAAAAGGAATAATGAACTGGAGGAATTCCATGTGAACTGGAAAGACCTCCAGGAATTGATGCAGAGTGAAAGGAGCAGAACCAGGAGAACATTATAGACAGAGACGGATACACCGTGGCACAACTGAATGTAATGGACTTCTGTACTAGCAGCAATGCAATGATCCAGGACAATTCTGAGGGACTTATGAGAAAGATGCTATCCACATTTAGAGAAAGAACTGTGGGAGCAGAAACACAGAAGAAAAACAACTGCTTGATCACAGGGGTCGATGAGGATATGATTGGGGATGTAGACATGAATCATGTAACCATGGAAAAAATTTTCTTAATTAAATAAAATTAAAAAAATAATAAAACCTTTCACACAGGTCAGTTCTACAATTCCCCATTACACATTTTACATGCCAGTCAATCCAGTCTACTGGCTGAACCCAATGCAGGTCATTCCTTCTCCCATTTCTATAACTTTGAAGTCCTCCTGCTTGATTTCCCACCTCATCTTTCTCTTGTAAATCTGAACTCCCTTCTAGGTATAGGCCAAGGGCCACCTCCTATAAGAAGCCTTCCCCAATTCCTCTAGTTATTAGTTCTCCCATCAACAAACATTATCCCCAGGAAATTACTTTGTGTGTAATTATCTCTGTAATGTTGTTTGCCCTGAACTCCTTAAAGACAGAGAATATTTTTCCCATTCTTTGTATTCCTAGAACCTAACACAGTGAGCAGTTCTTTAAAAATTCCAATTGAATTGTTGAAATTGAATAAGGAGACTGGCTTATTCATGGTCCTGATTTTTCCAATGAGTCACTGTGTGACCTAGAATAAATTGCTTTCCATCTCTGTGCCTCTTATTTCTCTATTTTTAAAAAAAAGCAAATGGTGTAGTCAAAGAATCTCTATACTCAGAATCAAGAAACTAGTTCTTCTATAATCTAGTTTTGTGTCTTGGAACAAAACAAGATTGGGTAACATAATAAAAATTCCCTTCTTCTCTAAAGTGCCATGATTAACAACAACAACAAAAGCTGTTATTAATATTTAAGTAAGCACTATTTATATTGTGCTTTAAGGTCTGTAAAACGCTACAAATATTATCTTATTTAACCCTTACAATAGCTCTGTGAGGTAGGTGCTATTATTATCTTTACAAATGAGGAAACTCAAGCTGACAGGTTAAGTGGCTTGCCCAGCATCACAAAATTATTTTTTGTACTTGGGTTTACCTCAGTCCAGGCCCAGCACTCTTTTGTCCTAAAATATGGGTCTTGAGTCACATAAGCAGAACACTAATTAAAATCCAGGTATCCTAAACTGAAATCTATTGAGTATTCTACTGTCTCTCAAGGTCTCCATGGTATTATGGCTTAGATATGTTGTGGCCTGTTACTACTCACAAATATGTTCTTCTTGTTATTTTAAATCATGTTAGGACAAAAGGAAGATCCCTGAGAAGGTATTTCTTTAATCCTTGGCAATTAATGAACAAATAAAATAGCAATAAGAAAATTAATTGAATCAGTCATTAGTTGGGGATGGGCTAAACAAATCATGGCTCATAAATATGATGGAAAATTATAGTTAGATAAGAAGTAATATGATGAATACAGAAATCATGGGAAGAGTTATATGAACCGATGCAAAGTAAAGTAAGTGGTGTCAGAATAACAATTTATACACTGGCCATTTTAAAAAAAATATTCAATGAAAAGGACAGAAACAGAAGGAAGCTCAATACTGTGAGACTATAATGACCATTTTTATGGCCCCCAAAAAGAGTTATGAGAAAACATTTCCCTCTTCTTCTTTGTAGATGAGGGTGACTATGAGTATAAGATACTTCATATGATGTTGGACTTGATTTACTGTTGATTAGGCTTTTTGAAACTTTTTTCTTTTTTTTTTGTTTTGGGGATGGCTCTCTGGGAAGAGTAGGGGAGGGATAAAGTGGGGTTTGTAAGGTAATGTAAAAAACAAAGGATGACAATAAAAATTGAATTTCATAAAGAAAATTAATTGGATCAAATAATGGAGAAAAGTAAAACTCTAGAAAAAGAAGGAATTGTAATAAAAGACCACTGGACTTGATTTAAAGGCCCAGATTATTGTCTTGCCTCTATTCCTCTCCAGACTTAGAACCATGAGCAAGTTATTTCCCTTTTCTGGGTTCATCTCTTCTTCTGTAAAATAACAGAGTTGGCAATAGGAGGCCTCTATGGTCCTGTGTAACCCTACAATTCTGATGTGCAATTGCCCACTTTGGACAGTGTCTATGTATTGCAGTCTTTGCCTTGAATAATAGGTAAAAGACAATGAAATGTCCAGTATAAATGTCAGAAGTGATGGTTATGGCCAGGTTAACTGGAGTGCAGGGATTCTTGTTTCTATAGGCAATGTGATACAATGGAAAAATGGCTGGCTATGGAATGAGAGGACCTCTTTTCAAATTCTACCTCTGTTGATTTTAATGCATATGATTTAGTTACTCATCCTAGGCAAGTCTTAGCTTCCTTATCTTGAAAAGGAAAGGGTTCAGCTATCTGACTGCTGAATTCCCTTCCATCTCTAGATCTGTTTCTGCAACAGAATGGCATGAATGTTTGAAAATGGGGCATATCATGATAAAGGGAAAATGGTGTAGAGAGTCAGAAAATCTGAATTAAATGCTAGTTCTAACAATCAATGATGGTATGATCCTTAGCAAATCAATTTGCCTTTCAGGAACTCAGCTGCTTTATCTATAAAATGAGAACAGTACTACTTCTACCACCTATCTTGCAAGGTTGTTGTTAAAAAAAAGAACCGAAGAAACTTCCAACATATCTTCTTTCTTTCCTTCTTCCTTCCTTCCTTCCTTCCTTCCTTCCTTCCTTCCTTCCTTCCTTCCTTCCTTCCTTCCTTCCTTCCTTCCTTTCTTTCT
>NC_058131.1:56256045-56437712 GCF_016433145.1 Gracilinanus agilis | reverse complement strand
TTTCTTTCTTTCTTTCTTTCTTTCTTTCTTTCTTTCTTCCTTTCTTCCTTCTTCTTGTTCTTCATCTTGTTGTTGTTGTTCTTCTTCCTCTTCTTCTTCTTGTTGTTGTTCTTATTGTTCTTCTTCTCTTTCTCTTTCTCCTTCTTCTCCTTCTCCTCCTTCCTCTTCTTCCTCCTCCTTTTCTTCTATCTCATTATATTTAGCTGCTTTTGTGTATTTGTACATTCTTTTCTCTGAGTGACATGGAAACTACACATTATCATTTAAAAGAACCTTTATCTATGGGTGTAGCTTGTGGTAAAATATCTAGAAGCCACCTTCCCAAAGACCCCAATGTCTATTGCTGACATTTGTCTTCTCACACAGAAAATGAAGTTAACCTTTTGGGTTTTGATTACTGAGTTCAAATATGACAAAGGAGATTCTAGCTTGAATTTCCTGCCAATGGCAACAAGGTGTTTAAATGTCAGTGTGCTGAACTCAGACATGTCCTAGCTGTGTGTCCTAGGTAGGTCACTTAATCCCAATTGCCTAGTCCTTCCTACTTTTCCACCTTGAAACCAATACACAGTATTGATTCTAAGACAGAAGGTATGTGTGTAAAAAAAAAAAGTCCTTGCGTATATAATAACCAATTTGGGCCCAAAGCCATAATCCAGGGAATAACAAGGAAGCTAAAAACCTCCAAGAACCACCAAAGAGTGAAAGGAGAATGTCAAAAGGCTTGTGTGTCTCATTAGTCGGCCCTGGAGAGATTTATATTCCAGACTTTCAGAAGCGCTGTATCCCAACCCTGGTCTCTTCACTTATAATTTTATGTGTTGCAGACTTCTCCCTGTCAACATGAACTCTACCACAATAGAAGCCTATTAATGTCTTTTTGTTTTGCCCTAGAAAGGCTGTTTATGGACTTTTGCATTGTTTGACATTTCCTCAATTGTCCACAGAGGTTTTGCAAAGAGAAAAAAAAAAGATTCTCATTCATAAATGATTAGCAGGAGCCTGTCAACATTCGTCCGCAGCTTTGCTGTTTACTGGTTATACAATCCTTCTTTCTTCAGAATAAACAGAGCTGATCACTTTATATCCTCTGTATATTGTTCCTTAATATGAATGAAGTGAAGCAGACTAACCAGGAGTCATTTAAATTAGGGCAGAACGTAAACTTAGCCTGAGCTCCGAAGAGCTGAGCTTTGCAAACTGTGAAAAGAGTCATAGTTATGGAATGAGCACCCAGCTCCTAAATCTTATTCAAGCTCTCCTTGAGTTTCACCTTAAGTGTCACCTCCTACAAGAAGTCCTTTCACATTCCCCCATTTGTTAGTTCTTTTCCTCCCTCCTCCCACAGGATCCTGGGAAAAATTATTACATATTTATTTTGTCTATTTCTGATATTTACTCATCTGTGTACATGTAGCCTCCCTCCAGTTGAATGAATTTAAGCCCAATCCCTTGAAAGCAAGAGATTGTTTCAGCCTTTCAATTTAACAATGTTAAATTTAACAATTCAACAATGTCTAAAGCATGATGCCTGAAATATATTGGGTACTCAATTAAATGCTCATTGAATTGAACAGAATGTTATTGAACAAGATGTTATTGGGGTTTTTTTCTTTTTAACATAGGAAATGAGGTTATCTCAGCTGGATATAGATCTGATCTGACTTATGACTGTTTGCTTTTAAGATTCCCTCAGAAATCAAGTTGGGATTGACAAATGTTAAATACCCTTTAGCATCATCCAAGACAAACAAAGATGAGATGACTCGGCCGCCGCCACTGTACTGTGAGAGCAAGGGTGGATACTGCTTTCGCCGAAATGAGGGAAAGCTCTCAAAAGAAACAGAGATGTTTTACCTTTCTGCCAAAAATTCTGTGGGCAACAGTTGTTTTCTATTTTCCTTTTTTATTAAATCACTCTTATAAACTACTCAAAAGTTTAAGTTTATTCAGCGACAATTAGTTTATGGTATTTCTGAAGTGGATTTAGATTCGGGTGATAAAATTACAGGCCAAAATTACAACCCTGATGGAAAATACTGGTTCATGTTTGGCTTTGAAGACCACAGCTGAAAGATTACTGACTATTGCCAATAGGCAGGAGGAAGTAGAGATCATAGGCTATGCATGTAGACATGGAGCAAGGTTCCAGGCTGTGCCACAGAGATGCTTCCTAACAGAGCCTAAAGGAAGGTTTTTGCTTCCTTCCCTTAATGACATGGGAAGAAAAGTGGATTTGGCTTGGCCTTTGACAGGTGGAAGGAGGAATTGGTTGAATTAAAAGATTTGCCTGATCTTGATTTGAAACTTTCTGATTTTTTTAAACTCAGAGTACACATTTTCCTGAATTCTATCTGGGCTGATTATATCTCAGATACTTAGAGTTTCACTAAGACCTTCCTGAGCTATTTCCTGATTGCTGTGGTTAAGTCTTTTGAACAGTCTGTAGCAGGAGCATAAGCAACCTCACTTGGAATGGCAACCTGATGTCAGAACCTATTTTGAAGCTTCTCAGGAAGCGTGGTAAGCTGCCAACTCCCCCATCTTTGCCTGATTGGTTTTGTCCCAAAGATCTATGCCTAAAAATGTTTCCCAAATCCTACCATCCATCATAGTAAGCCCTGCAGGCATACTCTTCCAGCTACGGCAGGCTTAGTGATAGATCTTCCCCCTCTGGATATACCCTTGATGACAAACTGAAGTTATTAACTCGGTTTTAAAGTGAAGCCATTCAGTCAACAAGCATTAAGTTCTTACTATGTGCCAAGCACTGTGTTAAGCACTGGTCATTCAAAGAAGGGTTAAACATGGTTCTTGCACTCAAGGAGCTTCCATTCTAAGAAGATAGCATGGAGAAACTACGCATCTAAAAGATACAGATCTTAGCTGCAAAGTAATCTCAAAGAGATATATAGATAACAAATGAGAGATAGCTGGATGGATTGTTAGACAATGGATGAGAGAAAGATGAGAGATAGAAAGATAGTTGGATGGATTGTTAGACAATGGATGAGAGAAAGATGAGAGATAGAAAGATAGTTGGATGGATTGTTAGCTTATGGATGAAATACAGACAGGCAAATAGATGGATAGATAGATAGATAGATAATAAATGAGACAACTAGCTGGATTGTTAGACAATGAATGAAAGATAATAACATAGAATGATAGTTGGATGGATTGTTAGCTTATGGATGAAATACAGACAGACAGACAGGAAGAAGACAGACAGACAAGCAAGTAGATAGATGATAGATAGATAGATAGATAGATAGATAGATAGATAGATAGATAGATAGATAGATAGATAGATAGACAGACAGATAATAAATGCGAGATAACTAGCTGGATTGTTAGACAATGAATGAAAGAAAGATAATAACAGATAGAAAGATAGTTGGATGGATTATTAGATGATGGATGAAAGACAGACAGGCAAGAAGACAGAGAGACAACAGACAGATAGATAGATGGATGGATGGGTGGATAGGTGGGTAGGTGGATAGATAGAAGGCAGAAATACATATATGTGTGTGTGTGTATATATATATACATATATATATATATATATAATTGCTTTATACAAATAAAAATGCAGATCATTAATGGGAGATAATCTCAGAATGATATATTATATATACATACACATATATGCATATATGTAATACCTCAAATTGTATATAATCTCAGAGAGATAAACTGATTAATTAATTGATCAATAGATAGCAATACATACATATGAAGGTATATATTTATATAATTACCTTACACATATAAAAATACAGACCATATAAATGGAAGATAATCTCAGATTAAAACACATATATGTATACATATATATTTTAAAAATTATTTTACACATATAAAAGATACAGACCACAAATGGAAGTAATTTCAGATTCATGTGGTGGGTGTGTATGTGTATAATTGCCTTACATATATTAAAAATAAAGATTATAAATAGAAGATAATTTTTTTATTCCCTTACACTGGTATAATTACTCTACATATTACCTTGCATATACAAAAGGTACAGATTGTAAATGGAAGATAATCTCAAATGCACTAGCATTTGGAAGGGTCTAGAAAGGTCTTCTACAGAAATGGAATATGAATTGAGTCTTAAAGGAAATTGGGGAAGCTAGAAGGAGGAATTGGAGAGGGAAAATACTCAGGTATGAGAGATACTCAATATTCATGCACAGAGATGAAAACATGAGTATCATCTAAGAACAGGAAGCACCAGTTAGCTGGATCTAATGGAAGGGAAAAAGATATAAGAAGATGAGAAAGGTAAAAATAATTTAGGATGAGAAGGGTTATAAATGTCAAATAGAGGAATTTATATTTGATCCTGGAAGTAATAGGGAGCCACTGGATTTTATTGAGTTTAATAATAATTTAATATATAATAACTAATATATAATATGGTTTATTATATAATATACGTGCTACATTATATAATATTTTAGAACACAGTTATATATAACATATAATATCATACACAATAATTTTAAAATATTATTTAAAATTAATATAGTGAGTGAATAATTTCAAATATTGTTAATTATCATAAGGAAAAATTCTGATAATATATAGAACTATTCCTTGTTTATTTAATCAACAATTCTGCCCAATATTTGTTAGGTATAGACTAGGTATAAGGCATCCTTTTGAAAACTTCTATGGTTTTATGAGCACAGTGATTCTGATTGTTTCTTCCAATGATAAGAAACATGATCCAGGCAGGCCTACTCATCATTGCAATTCTTTTCTAGGTCATCCCAAAACTTCGCCACAGAGGATCCATCCAATGTGCTGGAGGCCTTCCTTGCCCACATCATACTGATATCGATGTGACATTCAGGTTTTAAACTCATTACTCCTCAGTCTTGCCCCCAAACTAACTCATCTTCCTTTTCAATCATGCATTTCCCTTATTTTAGTTTCCCTTTAAAGTTCCTTATTTGTCATATATTTCTTTTTTTTAAAAGCCTTAACTTCTGTCTTAGAAACAATACTGTGTCTCTACATGTCACTATTTGTAATGTATTTCAACCTGATCATACGCACCATGTGTCTCTCTTGTACCCCATGTGCAATGTCCATTTTTAATTCCTGAGGCTATGGTATTTACATGACTCACAACCACACAGCAATAACAGAATTAAATTATTAGTTAGGGAAATTTGGTTATTTTAATGATTTTAAAATAAAATAACATTAAAATTAAAATCAAACAGTAAATTAAAATGAATGAAATCATTTAATAATTTAAATTATTAAAAAGATTAGCTTTTAAAAATAGTTTAGCTTTTCAGTTGCCTAAAGGTGATCCAATTCATATTCTTTTCCTGTTTAATTCCAAACCCAACTAGAGCAATATGGAAAAATATATTTCATGAAAGTACTGGTATAACCTATATCAAATTATTTACCCCTCAGGGAGGTGGGGGGAGAAAATCTGAATCCTAAAATGTCACAAAACAATTGCCAAAAATTGTTACTACATGTAACTGGAAAAATAAATTAATTTTTTAAAGTGTACTAGTTCCCAGCTAACATCCTCATCAAGGAAGCCTTGGATATGAATGATTCTTATAAAAACTGAATATGGAAGGGGAAAGCAGAATATAGATGGATATGTGAATATTAACTCAATAGCCTTTTTTTTTTTTGGTGTTCATAAGATTTGAGGATTTTTTCCCCCACTCTATTATTTTCTTTTCCTTCAGATACAGAACTCTAACATTCCATGTCCTCAGGTCTCTTGCAATTCCAACATTTTAATTCTTTCTAAGGGTCCTGCCATATATGATACTCTGGGTTCTGAGGTCCGTCTCAGTTCTGACATTCTGTGCTCTAAGGTCCCTCCCAGCGCTGACACTCTATGTTCTAAGGGTTCTCTAAAATCTCACATTTTGTTAGTCAGTGACTCTGTGATTGAAACAGCTTTATGATGGAATTGCTAGATGAAGATCAGAAAATAATCAAGTTCACCGTTTCTTATTTTACCTCATATTTAGGGTTAGATTAATGTATTGTATTGCTCCTCCCTTTATTAGTTCTCTAACACACACAATGTTCTAGCCAAACCGACTTCCTTGCTATTTCCCATACATGGCATTCTGTCGCCATCACTGTAGCATCCCATATATGGCAGCCATGCCAACCCATACCTGGAATTCCATGCAAACCCAAACCTGGCATTCCATAACATCCCATGCTTGGCATTCCATGCAAGCCTAAAATGCTCTCCATCCTTCTCTTGGGATCTCTAACTTCCTTCAAGTCTTAGTTCATGTGCCACAAAAATCCCTGTGTCCTTCCTTTGGACATCCTTATCTATGTGCCTGTTGTGTCACCCCAGTACAAGGCGAGATCCTTGAGGATAGGAGCTATTTTATGTCTGTCTTTCCTTAGCACCTAGCCTGATACCTGGCACCTAGTAAGTGCTTAATAAATAAAGAATAAATTAAATTGACCTTGTGTAAAGCATAGGATCTATATTTATATTCAAATCTGGAAAGGACCTTGGAGTTCGCCCACATTTACCTCATTTAGATAAGGAAACTTTGGGTAAAATGGGCTGAGTCACAAAAATAACAAACAAGTCACTGATCCAGGATTCAAATCTAGGTCTTCTGGTTCTAGACAACATGAGCTTTCCAGTAGTCAGTGTGAGGTTCCATATTAGTTGGTTTTCCTCATTTACACGCATACTCTACCCTAAAAGATTGCTGTGTGGAAAGAGTTTTGTAAACCTCAACACTGATATTTAATAATAGTTAGCATTTTATCATTCTTTAAGGTGCATAAAGCACTTTACATGTGTTATTTCATTTGATACTCATGAAACTCCTTTGAAAGTAGATGATTATCCCCATTTTACATATGAGGAAACTGGAGCCGAGAGGATAAATGAGTTGCCCAGATGTACATTTTGGGGCAGGATTTGAACTCAAATCTTCCTGGTTCCAGCATCCAGCATTTTATCCACTATCCAGAGATGGATAGAACATGGGGCTTAGAAACAGGAAGTTGTTCAGTCATTCAGTCATATCCAACTTTTCATGACCCTGAGAAACATAGTATGCCAATATTGTCTGTGGGGTTTTCTAGGCAAATATACTGGAGTGGTTTGCCATTTCCCTTTCCAATGGATTAAGGGAAAAAGAGGTTCAGTAACTTGCCCAGGTTCACACAGCTAATGTGTGTCAGAATCTGGATTTGAACCCAGGGTCAGCAAAATGGCTCAGTAAACAGAGCACTGGACCTGGAGTCAGGAAGACCTGAGTTCAAATTTACTTACTAGTTGTGTAACCCTGGACAAGTCACTTAACTAACTTTCTTTGCCTTAATCCACTGGAGAAGGAAATGGCAAACCACTTCAGGATGTTTACCAAGAGAACCTCATGGACAGGAATGGCCTTGATTTAGTCCATGAAGAGTCAGACACAACTAAATAACCAAACGATACCTCCAAGACCAGTCGCCCATCCAGGCTACCTACTATAATTTATAATAATATAATATATGTTTTTTGGATAATTAATGGCAATTCAGTGACATAGTGGATAAGGTGATGACTTTGGAATTAGGAAATCCTAAGTTTAAAACCTGCCTCGGACATTTCCTCGATGTGTAACTCCAGACGATTCATTTAACTTCTCTTGGCTTCAATCATCTAATCGCTAAAATGGGAACAATTTAGCAGCTACCTTCCAGAGCTGTGATGGGGATGAGAAGAGATAATATATGTAAAATGCTTTAAAGCAAATAAATGTTGACTTCTATTACTGTCATAATTAAATGACAGCTTGGTAAAAATGAATATTTGGCACAGGACAGAGGCCAGTAAAGTGATCCCCACGTCTCATGTGCTCCAGAGTGAATAGGATGGAGAAGGAATATTGTTTGTGACCCTGAGAAGCTGGAATCCAAGTCTCTGTTTAGGGGGCCAAGATGGGAGAAGGGAGATCAGTGTCTCATCTATCTTCATTTTGTGTGGCCAGTTTGAAGGCTTCCTGCTATCTGGACTTCTTTACATCTGCTCATAAAGGCTAAGTCTCTCCCAACAACTCCCAGATCATTTTACCCAGCCTCTGGATGCTGCCTTTACCAAAGAAACCAGTTCCATCCCTCTGGCTAAAGAATAACGAAGCATGCTTCTCAATGCCTAATGGGAAAATATGGAAGAGATTCCTGTTTGATGGTCCACAGGTATGTTTGTTTGGACTGAAATGTATCAATCAGTGCCTGGTTTCCCTCAGATTATCACAGTAAAATAGGGTTTATGCTGATTGCTCATTTACAATCTGTTTATGAGTAAGGCTGAAATGAAGCATCAGTAAAGGAGTTGATTCAAGAGCACTAAAGTTTCAGTAAATGCTAAATGAAAACTCTAAATAAATTGGAAATGCATCTTCATGGGACAATGAGCAGCTAAGTCAAAGCAACACTCCCATTCCAATTCTACCACATACAAAGTAGGCCCCTTGGAGTTAAAATAGGGCAGGAGCTTTTGATCCAGCCATACCACTGCTGGGTTTCTACCCCAACGAGATAATAAGGAAAAAGATTTGTATAAAAATATTTATAGCCGCTCTCTTTGTGGTGGCAAAAAAATTGTAAAATGGAGGGATGCCCTTCGACTGGGGAATGGCTGAACAAATTGTGGTATCTGTTGGTGATGGAATACTATTGTGCTAAAAGAAATAATGAACTGAAGGAATTCCATGTGAAATGGAAAGACCTCCAGGAACTGATGCAGAGTGAAAGGAGCAGAACCAGGAGAATCTTAGGGATTCTTAAGGAACCACCCCAGTGCAACTATCAAAAATATGGAAATAAGTCTTGATTAATGACACATGTAAAACCCAGTGGAAATGCATGTTGGCTATGGGGGTAGGGTTGGAGGGAGAGAGAAAGAAAATGAATCAGGTAACCATGGAAAACTTTTCTAAAATAAAATGAACAAAACAAAAAAAGAGAAACTCTTGACATTAACCTCAAAAAATCCAATGGCAAAAATGTAAACCTTGATAATACACAAAAATCTTTATAATCATATATTTGTGGTTACAAAGGCCTAGAAGAAGAAAGTGGGAATGCCTAAGCAATTTATAGTCTATTAATGTAATGAAATATTCCTGTGCTGTAAGATCGATGATTATGATGGATAAAGAATCATGAGAAGAGTTGTATGAACTGATGAAAGTAGGTAAAGACAGTAAAACAATATTCCCAATCACAACAGTGTAAATGGTACCGGCCCTAGTCCTGATACTAAAACATAACCATGGGCAAAGTCATTCTGTTCTCTCAGATTTAGTTTCCTCCTATCTGAAAGGAGAGTATTGTCTAAAGAGTCTCAGAGATCAGACATTCTTTGTTCTCAGTTTCTTCCAAGCTCATATATCCCACGATTGAATGACTCTTCCAGTTCTCAGGTCCTATCAGCTCTGACATTTTGTGTTCTAAAGTCTCTCCTAAATCTCTGATATACTATGTTCTATGGGCCCTTCCAGGTCTGATGTTCTCTGCTCTCAAAGAGCAGAACCACCAGCAACTGACATTCTGTGTTTTAAGATCTCTCTCATTCCAACTCTGATGTTCTCTTCCAGTTTTGACATTCCAGGTCCTGAGGAGCTTTCAAACCATAACTTTCTGTGATCTTTCATGACTTATTAGTGCAAATGACTCCTTCTTAACAGCAATCCCACCTCCGCCCCTTCCTTCTGCAGAGGCAATTTTTTCAGCTTCTGAATTTTAGACCTGCCAATCCAAAACCTCTGTGTGGGATTTTGCAAACCCCTTGCCGTGCTATCCTTTAGTTGGGCTGGGTAACTTTCCTGGACTCTATCCCAAACCTTTCAGCATTGTTTTGAAAAGCAAGCTTTCTCAAGAATAGAGTATTTCTCAAGTTTATGGTTTGTGTGCAGAGCATAGAACTAATAACTCATATTCATATTTTCCAGTCACAAGGCCTTTTTACATATAGTATCTCATCTCATCCTTCTAATAAGCCTAGGAGGCAAAGTCAATCTGATCAACACATTGAACAACATACTGAATGAGGGATAAAAGGAAAGTTACGTCTGACAAATTATTTCAACTGATATCATTTCTAAAGTCATAAAAAACTCGTGACTTTTCCAAAAGTCATAAGAAAAACTCAAATCATCCCTAGAATGAAAAAATATTCTCTTTGAAGCATAGAATTTTGTAGTTTTGAGAGATCATCTATAGTCCAACCACTTCATTTTACAGAGGAAGAAAATAAGATTCAAAGCAAGGAAATCCATTGACCAAATTAATTTTCCTAAAACATAAATCTGATCATGTAACCCCTCCCCCCCTTATTCAACCAACCGTAGTAACTCCCTGTTGTCTCTCAGATAAATAACTTCTCTGTCTAATTTTCAAAACTCTCTACCACTTCGGCCCAATTGTCTTTTCAGTGTTATTGGACATTCATTCCCATTCTTTTCTCTATGATCCAGCCAATCTGACCTTATTTCTGTTTCTTATTCATTGATGCTCATCTCTCATTTCCATATCTTTGCACTGGCCATGTCTAGAAATTACTCCTCTTTACTTTTACCTCTGCTTTGTAGAACCCCAGTCTTTATTTACGATGATGCTCAAAAACCATCTCTGAAAAAACTTTTGCTGATCTCCCCAAATACCAGTGCTCAATGAGAATAGTCTTTTTCTTTCTTTGTCCTAATAGCACAACTGATGCTAGATACATAGTAGGCATTTAATAATTGCTAGCTTGAGTGATTACTAACAACAAAATTACGTGGGAGGACTCCAAATTCTTTTTGTTCGCAATCCCCAAGTAACAAGATTTTTATAATTGGATTATATGCTTTAAACTCACTCTAAGAAATTGGATCTCAGAACATAATCACCAATTTACTACAGAACTCTAAAGTGGCCACCTCTTTGGACAGCGAGTTAACCCAGGGATTATAGTCCTTTATTGAGAGAGGTTGATCATGATATAATCCCCGACCAACTACACTCCGATCAAAAAATGATAAACAGAAGTTCTTACTAATTGCCAAGTTTTACTGGCAAATGTTCCAGCTTGTCTGTGTGCCAAGGGATCAATTCAGCCCTATTCTGGAGTGCCAACCAGAGAATGATCTTCCTCTCTGGAGGGATTTTATTTTGTCTTTTAATTGTGTTCAAAAATATGATCCCTCAATGACACACAATCCTAAGCCTTGGACTCATGGAAAGCTGGAAGTGAAGTAGTGAGGATTGTCCAAGATTACAAAATATTTCAATCATTCTTCAAATGTTATGGGGGTGGACCAATTGGGACACCAGGCAACTGTCATGTGGCACATGTGAAGAAAGAACTTTCCTTAATATTAATGTTAAGATGCTTACATCCCTCGGCTTTGTTAACCACAGCTCCATGGTTTGGGAGGCATGGAGATTTTTGAAGCTGGCATGGACATGTGTATCTGATTGGTTTCTATATGCACAAAATCCTCCAGTCTTTGATTCTACTTGTAGGGCTAAGACTAAAGCTTAAAGTTACAGAACACTGGACCTGGAAGGAATGAGAAAACAGGGACCTGGTTTTGGATCCTGGCTCAGCCACTTATTAGCTATATGACCTGGGGCATGTACCTTTTCTTTGGGATTTCTGCATCAATAATTGATTAATGAACGTATTTATTAAGACCTTACAATATGGCAAACATTGGGATACAAAAAACAATAACAACAATAGTGAAACAGTTGCCCTCCTCAAGGAGCTTACATTTTACATTCTATTGAGAATATATATACAAAGAGAGGAGAAACATATACGTGTGCATATATGTGTATATATATTATATACATATATACACATTGTGTGTAAATGTATTATTGTTTGCCCTTCATTTTCAAAGTCCAATGTCAAAATGATGAGTGAGGGGGGCAGCTGGTAGCTCAATGGATTGAGAGCCAGACCTTGAGAAGGGAGGTCCTAGGTTCAAATCCAGCCTCAGACACTTCCCAGGTGTGTGACCCTGGGCAAGTCACTTGACCCCCATTGCCCACCCTTACCACTCTTCTGCCTTGGAGCCAATACACAGAAGTTAAGGGCTTAAAAAAATGATGAGTGATGACTTGATGTTCGTGTAAATTGGATTCTAGCAAGGCGGAATTGTGCAAAATTGTTTGCCTCATTCTCTCTTCCAGAAGCTAGACAAATGTCAGGATGACTGGCAATGACCTAGGATGCAGTGAATCACCTTAGCTTCTTTGATGTCTAACCAAGCTCAAAGTGTTCCACAGAGCCTGCTTCAGCCTCTTTCATGGCCATTGGAACAAATTGTCCTCATCTGCCTATTCTGCTGGAACAAGTTTTCTTATGCTTGGGTTAGACTAGATCAACTTAGATCAGTGATGGGCAAACTACAGTCCTCAGGCCAGATGGAGCCCTCTGAAATGTTCTATCCAGCTGGGCTACATTATTCCTAATCTGACGAATACAATACAATGAAACTTCAAAAGAGTTACCTTAGAAACAGACAGACAGATAAGCATTTTTTTCCTTTGGCCCCTCTTTAAAAAGTTTGCCCATCACTGGGCTAGATCATTAACAGGTTCAAAGTCTATTATTGGCTATTCTCAACCTGGTTTAGCCTATCTCCTCAAGCCAGTTTTACTGGGATGTGGCTACTTTTCTACACTACCTACATCTTCTTGAAGCCACAGGTGAGAGCTGGGTGACACATGGACACAAAAGGTGGGCGAGAAGCCCTGAAAAGAGCTTGGCAAGTACTCTCACCAGGGTGTATGGGATGTTCAGGGAAGACTAGTGTATAGGTATATGTGTATATATGTGTATACATATATGTGTATATATACATATACACAAACTAAGACGAGTAGAGATTAAGTAACCAATACTTCCCCTGCTAGTTATCCTGAATTTACGTGTGTGTGTGTGTGTGTGTGTGTGTGTGTGTGTGTAGCCATGGAAGGGACTTTGGGCTGGAAAGTTGAAGAGATAATTAATGGGAAACAGGAGAGGAGGGAAATAAATCAACATCCTATCCAGGAACAATGGAAGAACTGATTTGATCATGGTTCATGGTTTCAGAACTGGAGAAGGGAGATGGGGAAAAACATTATAAGACTATTGATGAGCTGCGGAGAGGATGGACAGAGATCAGGAAGTAGGATGGTGACTGGGATTTACTGACCTTGTAGCAGACTCAATGTTAACACTCAGGTCCCACTCAAAATCTGCATCATGTTGTGGTCAGTTCTATAATCTCCAAAGCAATCCTGAGCGGATTTTGAACTCCGATTTGATTTCTACCTTTTTATGTCTGAGATTTTATGCTTAAACAGAGTCACTTAGGTTGCTCCCTGGACCAAAATCCCATGCACTGCTTGTAGAAAAGCTGCCAGCATGATGAATGGAACAAGGCAAGACCAGGTCCATAAAAGCTCATTTGGTGCACAGAAAAGCTTAGGAATTCCTCTCTGGGCAGAGAGTACTGATATCACTACTAATCCTGGTCTTCCATCATGAAAGTTGAGGCTTGGGTCTCTTGACCAAGGGGTACAACATGGAGAATGCAAACACGCAAGGAGGGAAAGTGAACTCATCTCTTATCTTCAACCCCCAAGAAAAACATCTGGGAGTCTGTCTGTAAGCTCAATATAAGCTAACAATGTGACATGAAGGACAAAAGCATCATCAGATATAATTTTCACCTGTACTGAGAGAGGTAAAGGGTTCAGAACAAGGAAAATGGTAATCCTGCTGTATTAAGGAATATTGAGATTATTTGCAAACATCACCTTTTAAGATAGGCATTGAGAAACTGGAGACTATCCAGAAGAGGATGAGGAAGACTCTCAAAACCATGTCAAATGACCATTCACTGAAGAGACTGAAGTCATCTGTCCTGGAGATGACTTTGGAAAAGGAGTAAAGGATATAATGATTATCTTGGAGAATTAGAATGACTGCCATATGGAAAAAGGATTCAAGAATCCAAGAAGAATTATTTTGCTCAACCCCAGAAGGCAAAGTGGAGAGAAACAAATGCAGGCTCTTTGAAAAGGAAAAAAAGGCTATTAGTTATCCAAAAGCAGAATGAGTTGGAGTAGCTGGGTAATGCAGTAGATAGAGCACTGGGATCTGGAATCAGAAAGATCTGAGTTCAAATCCAGTCTCATACAGTTATTATTCTATCTGAGCAGGTCACATAACCCTATTGTCTCAGTTTCTTCATCTGTAAAATGAACTGGAGAAGGAAAAGGCAAACCACACTAGTATTTTTTTACCAAGAAAGCCCCCAAAAGTCAGCTACAGGTTATAGGACTGAACAACAACAGAATGAACTACCTGGTATGGCTGGAGGAATAGTGAGCTCCCTCTCATTTTAGGTCATGCAGACAAAGACTGGATGACCACTCACTGAAATCATATAGAGAAAAATTAGTATTTTCTTCATAAATCTAAATATTTTATTCATTTAAACACATTATTCTGAGAGGTCAATCGACTTTACCAGACCAACAGAGGAGTCCAAGACACATGAAAAAAAGACAAGAACCTCTGGTGCAAAAAGAATTTTTGTTCAAGTATCAATTAAATTAGATAGTCAACAAACTTTGATTAAGCACCTACTATGTGCCAGTCACGATGTTAAGCACTGAGGATATAAAGAAATGTAAAAATTCCCTGTTTCTGAGATCCTTTTCAGTGATCCTGTCCACAATATTAAACTGCTAAGATTTCATTAAAATGAGGGAATAGAAATCATTGTGAACATCACTGCTAAAAGAGTATATAATTACATGTCGGGTCATCCACAGTCTGGGGATACGAGGCTTCATGTGGCAGCAGTCTTTTCCTGTGCGTCCTGTCTTAGACCCCCTGCCACCTGCCAGTCTAAGGTAGAGAGAGGGGGTGAAGGGAGAGACTGGTCTCTGCCTATGCCTGACTCTCTACCTCTCTCTCTTTCCCTCTCTCTTCCCCTCCATCTCTCTTTCCATTTCTCTGTCTCTCTGTTTCTATCTCTGTCTTTCTGTCTGCCTCAGTCTATTTCTATCTCTGCCTGTTCTGCATTTAACCCTCCCTGCCCTCCTCCCCTTCTCCCTTCTCTGTACTTCCCTCCCTCCCTCTCTCTCCTTCCCTCCCCCTTCTCCCTCTGTCTCCCTTTGTCTCTCTCTGACTCCTTTTCTCTCTCCTTCCCTTCTTCCCTTCTTCTTTCCCTCTTCCTCTCTCCTTCTTTCCCTCTTCCTCTCTCCCTCTTCTCTCTCTTCTCTCTCTCTCTCTCTCTCCCTCTCCCTCCCTCCCTCTCTTTCTCCTTTCCCTTTTTCTGTCTGATTCTGTCTGTCTCTGCCTGTCTGTCTCTCTTTTTCTCTTTCTCTCTCTCTCTTTCCCCTTCCCTTTCTCCCTCCTTCTCTCTCTCTTGATCTCTTTTCTGTCCCTTTTTCTGTCTGTCTCTGCCTGTCTCTCTCATTCTTCCTGTTGCTCCTTGTCATTCCATAACAAGTCCACATGGCCTTCTAGTTCCTCTGGCCAAACCAGGCAAGTCCCTAGAGTCCTCCAATTTAGGATTTCATCACCTTGTACAAAACAAAGGTAGAATGCCTCTTCTTCCCTGGTTACTATCATTCTCTAGTTATCCACTCCATCTTTTCAGTGCCTCTCTGGTAGCTGCCTCACCCATTACAATGATCCCCTGAAGTGATCACATTTTCTTTTCCCATCACTTAATGAGAAAGGCAGGGGCTAGAAGCAATTATCCTCGCACTCAACACCTATGTTAAAAAATGAGCAATATGGGAATATTAGTGGGTTGATTGGTTTGATATCTGACAGAGATGTAGAGAGACATCCAAAGAAAAGTGTAAGAGCAAATGTAGGCATAGCGCCTAAGATTAGATTTTGTCCTGGTTCTCTGGTCCTACTTAGCCTGATTAAGGATGTGTGTGTGTGGGGGGGGGGTGAATCAGGTCTCCCAGGCTGTAATCTTTGCCCTAAAATGTCATCTAGGAATACAAGGGTATCACTGAGTCAGTTGTCATTTGCCTACAGTGGGGGCTGGTGGTGGAGAAGGTTCAACCTATGGTTTCTCATTGGGAGTAGCTAAAAAAAATCATAGATTTGGATCTTGAAGGTACACTGGAGGCCATGGAGTCCAACCCTTTCATTCTATTTCTTTATTTTCTCATTTATTTATTTTAAATCTTTACCTCCTTCTCAGAATTGATTTTGTATATTAGTTTCAAGAGACAAGAACACTAGAGGCTAGACAATGGTGGTTAGGTGGCTTCCTCATTGTCTGAGGTCAACTAGGAAGTTTCTGAGATCAGATTTGAACCCAGAAGGTTGAGACCTTCTGTCTCCACGTCTGGCTTTCTATCCACTGAGTCACCTCACTGCCCCCAATCTTTTCATTTGAAAGATGAGGAATTAAGGCCTAGAGAATGACTTGCCCAGGGTTACATAACTGATAAGTACCTGAGGCAGAATTTGAACCCACAACAACATGCTATTTCAGGAGCAGCTTCTAGGACAAGGCTTCTTGACTATTATAAACATATCATTCTCTCCTCAGGGAAGCAATTTGGTGAGGGAAGAGGCCAGTGTAGCAACTGAAGGTTTTGGGAAAGACACAATGTGCTCCATCACTCACAATGCCCACCCCTAGAAGGGGCTGATTCTTCAGAGCAAGATGGAACCATCTTAGCAGCTTCTCTCATTTAGTTTTCATCTCTTCTTCATTGCACCTACAGTATCTGTTCCCACCTCCAAGTCCCCCGCCCAGTCTCAGGATCTTTTTTTTTTTTTCCAACAAATTGCAGTATTTTTTTTTTTTATTTTATAGGCAATGGGGGTCAAGTGAATTGCCCAAGGTCACACAGCTGGGAAGTGTCTGAGGTCAGATTTGAACCTAGGACCTCCCATCTCTAGGCCTGGCTCTCAATCCACTGAGCCACCCAGCTGCCCCTCCAGGATCTTTTTGAAAGGAAGCAGGAGAAGCAGCACTCCCACCCCTGACCCTGAGCCCAGCTTGCATTTCCTCCCCCAGCTCTGACTTAAACAAAACCCAAAAGGCTCGGATTTTTTTTTTCCACGTTTATGAAAGCGCAGGATGGATAATGCTAGCAGGGAGAGGTCAGGCAAGGAGCCAGAAAGACGCTTGTTTGAGCTTCCCCACTCAAGCCTGCCAATGCATTTCAAATCTGCTGCCTCGTAACAGCCCCTGCTATTTACAGAGCTGGGCCACCCTTTAAGCTGAGATTGCCAGTTGTTTTAGATGAAGCTGGGTTTTATGAACTGACGTGGGAAGAGAAGCCCACCAGTGGTGGAATGAAGACCACCCAAACAAGCTTGGCTAGCATCAGAGGGCAGTTGGCCATCATCGCTGCAGTCCAGAGGGCTAACTGTACTCTGGCATGGGGTGGGGGCTTTGAGAGGGACAGTGGCTACCTCTGGAAAATGCCAGTAGCCTCACATCACAAGCTATTTGTTTGGGCTTTTGAATTGTGATCATCCATGCCCCTTTTATGCTTTATTATCTGAGAAACTGCTCTTATGATAATAATAACATAAATAATAATATGCACTTTACATTTTATAAAGTGCTTTATAAATATTACCTCATTTGAACCTCCCAATAACCCTAAGAAGTAGATGCTACTGTCATCCCCACCTTACATGGGGGAAACTGAGGAAACAGAGATTAAGTGCTTTGCCCACATAGCTAGTAAATGTATGAGGATGAATTTGAACCCAGATCTTCCTGACTCCAGGACTTGTTTTCTATCCACTAAACCAACTAAGAAGAGAGAGAGAGAGAGAGAGAGAGAGAGAGAGAGAGAGAGAGAGAGAGAGATTTTCTGCCTTTGTTAATCATTCTCAAATATAACCCCATTTAAAGTTAGGAGTAAGAGTCTAAAAGAATTCTTGTGAAGTTTATCCCAGGGGTTTAAGGCTATTGTTCTAGCATTATCAATACATTTCTTCTTCCTCTGACCTAATGTTCTCCCTCTCGTTTTCACCTAGCTGGACTATAAGCTTTTCCTTTATGCCAGGAGAGAGTCACTGTTGCAAAGGGGTGAAGACGGAGATCATATTACTGATGAAGCAGTAATACTTAACAACCAGATTGCCTCTGTTTAGATTAAATATTTAATAAATGAACGAATGACTGAATCACATAAGCTCAGAGTTGGAGGTGACCTGCAAGGTCATCTAGTCCAATTCATACTCGTTTGATGTGTTTACTTCTCCGTGGCTATTCCTTACTTGGGATCACTCATCCTATTTTCCTCATGATATATCTGTCTTTAGGGGAAGAGGTGAATTGTTTATAAGGAATGTTTCATTCCTACTTTTCTTACAATTCCATTTCATTGCATCTGTATAAATGGAGATTTTGAACCTTGGACTTCATCCCCCAGAAGCCCCTTAGTATTGCCCAAAATTCTTTTTAATCTCTCCTGTGCCTCCACGTTTGTGTGGTCACGTTATTGTTTTATAGGTTCTGTAGCTCCTCCTTCTTCCTCTTTCCTCCAGGAACGAGGTCTGGGAGCCTTGCCTTTACTCTAGCTTTTAATTTTAATAAATCTTATTAAATATAATAATTAGAATGTTGAATATTAGTTGTTAAATCCACACATCCCTTTGCTATGAATTAATTATATGTCCTGGATGACTAATGAAAGTAAATACCTCAATGGGGGCTCATAAACTATGACTTTGAATAGATATAGATCCACAAAATTCCTTAAGTGTGGGATCTATTTTATGCGAGGATACTTATACAGGTGGGGGTGCCTCTGCTGTTTTGGATAGCTATAATCATTAAGCATTTGTTCCTCATGATCAGAAATAATGGAACCTAATGATTCAGTGTTTGATAAAGCTGAAAACATAAATTTCCTATGAAGGAACTTCCTATTTGTTAAGAACTGCTGGAGAACCTGAAAATCAGTCTGATAAAAGTTAGGCTTAGACCAACATCCTATGTAGTTTTCCATAATAAATTTAAAATGGATAATATGATGAATATTAAAAATAATATCACAAAATAATTGGAAGAAGGTATATTTATACATACACATATATATTTCATAGCTTTGAATCATGGGTAAATTCTGAAATAAACAAGGAGCATAGGTGAGTATAAAAAATAAAATTGCTGTTCAATTGTTTCTGACTCTTGGTGACCCTTTTTGGGATTTTCTTGGCAAAAATACTGAAGTGATTTGTCATTTCTTTCTCCAGTTCATTTTACAGTAGAAGAAACTGCATTTTAAGTGACTTACCTGGAGTCACATAGCTAGTAGGTGTTTGAGGCCAGATTTGAAATCAGGAAGACTCATCTTCCTGACTCCAGATCTAACAGTCTATCTACTCACCGCCTAGTTGCCCTATGATAGACACTAGAATATGGTAAGTCCAAAGATCAGAAAATGCTATGAGATTCAATACTACTACTAATAATAATAATGTCATAAATTTCAATGGGAATAACATATTTAAAGCAATTCAGGGCTGCAATGCCAGTCTTAATGTATACTTTTAGGACTCTAAAATGGACCACAATTGATTTGGAAAATATCCAAACAAATCTTGTACAATATTAATGAAATTAGAGCCTGTCAGACTAAGGCAGTTGAAGGGATATGATAATTTTCTTATCAAAAGGTAGGGAAGAGATTTGATAGATATTCTCAGAGCACATGAAAAATAGGTAGAAAAATTACATAAATTCACATAGAACAAACAAGTATCACTTCACTAATCAAAAGCATGCTAATGGGGAAAAGCCAACAGGTTTGTTAAATGTAACGAAGAATGATTTTCCTTCTGCTATTGATTATGAGGATACGAAAGCAGAATTAAAATGCCTACAATGGGTAATATCTGCATGGAGAGGCCTAGAACAAATGGTAGACTCAGGGATTTCTTTATGGGAAAAAGGGATGTATGATGGCAATTCAGGACTAGATGGTTACTACCAAAAATCATAAAAAGAATTTTTTTAAATCCTTATCTCCTATCTTAGAATCAATACTGTGTATTGGTTCCAAGGGGAAAGAGCAGTATGAGTTAGGCAATGGAGGTAAAATGACCCGTTAAGGGTCACACAGCTAGGAAGAATCTGATCCCAGATTTGAACCCAGGACCTCCCATCCCTATGCCTGGTGCTCTATCCACTGAATCACCTAGCTGCCTCCACAGATAGATTGTTGTTTTTTTTTAATTATTGACTAATTAAGAAATATTTTCCATGTTAACTGACTCATGTTCTTTCCCTCCTCTCCTTCCAATCCTTTCCCATATCCAATGTGCAATTCCACTGGGTTTTACATGTGTCATTGATCATTACCCATTTCCATATTATTGATATTTGCACTAGAGTGATCGTTTAGTCTACATCCCCAATCATATCCCCATCGACCCATGTGATCAAGCAGTTGTTTTTTTTCTGTGTTTCTACTCCAACAATTCTTTCTCTGGATAAGGATAGTGTTCTTTCTTATAAGTCCCTCAGAATTGTCCTGGATCATTGAATTGCTGCTAGTAGAGAAGTCCATTACATTCAATTGTGCCACACTGTATCTGTCTCTGTATATATGGTTCTCCTGGTTCTCCTTTCACTCTGCATCAATTCCTGGAGGTCTTTCCAGTCCACATGGAATTCCTCCAGTTCATTATTCCTTTTAGCACAATAGTATTCCATCACCAATAGATACCACAATTTGTTTAGCGATTCCCCAATAGAAAAGATTATTCTTTTTTTAAAAAAATTATTTTCCCAATTACATGTAATAATTTTCAACACACATTTTCTGAAATTATAAGATCCAAATTGTCTCCCTTCCCCATCTCAAAGATGGTAAGCAATTTGATCTGGATTACACATATATTATCAGGCAAAACATCTTTGCATAAACACTAATAATTTTAAACATATGTTTTCCAAAATTATAAGTTCCAAATTGTCTCTCTCCCTTCTTCCCTTCCCTCCCCCATCCCAGAGATGGTAAGCAATTTGATGTGGATTTTACATATATTGTCATACAAAACATACTTCTATATTGGTCATTGTTGTAAGAGAATATTCGCATAAAACCAAATTCCCCAAATAAAAACACAGTCAAAAATAGTCTGTTTTGATCTGCATTTGACTCTAACAGTTCTTTCTCTGAAGGTGGATAGCATTCTTTGTCATGAGTCCTTCAGAATTTTCCCATATCATTGTATTTCTGAGAGTAGCTAAGTCTTTCACAGATGATCATCATACAATAGTTGTTGTTACTGTGTACAATGTTCTCCTGGTTCTGCTTATTTCACTTTGCATCAGTTCATGTAGGTCTTTCCAGCTTTTTCTGAAATCATCCTGTTCATCATCATATACCACAAGTTGTTCAGCCATTTTCCAACTCATGGACATCCCCTCAATTTCTAATTATTTACCACCACAAAAAGAGCAGCTAAAATATTTTGTATAAATAGGTCCTTTGCCCTTCTTTTTTTGATATCTTTGGTATACAAACCCGGTAGTAGTATTACTGGATCAAGAAAGATTATTCTTAAGAAGTCCAGATTTGGTCAATGCAGATTATACATGGACATTTCACTTCAGGCTGTAAAACTTGAAAACCATCAAAATACATAGAAAGATGAGACCTGGTGGCCAAAATGATTCATCAGAAACTCAATACTTTTCATGACCTGAAAGACAAGTTCCCATACTATAAAGATAGACCTCAAAATATCCTTGAGAATGCAACCTATAAACCCTTATGAAGCCAGAGTGTGGTCACAGACTAAACTATTTCTTATTGGTGTCTCAATGAAACATCAATCCATAAAACTCAAGAAGAGTATTTTGAATAGATGTCACTGAACCAAATACTCATATTCTCCAACCTCCATGACACAAAAAAAAAAAAACCTTTCAAAATACATAGACATAACAGAGGAAATTGAGATCCTGGGCCATCAGAATGAAGTACATATGTCATCTTAATTGTCCAGTCTCCTACTGGAATTGCCCCCGAAGTTGCTTTTAGTGGGCATAGGGATTATGGGAGGTGGGGTGGCAGCTAAGGGCTGCAATAGAGCCCCAAGCCTGAAGTCAGGAAAACCCAAGTTCAAATTTGGCTTCAGATCCTTCCTAGCTGTGAGATCCTGGACAATTCACTTAACCCTGTTTGCCTCAGTTTCCTGTTCTATAAAATGAAAAAGCAATGGTAAACCACTTCAGTATCTTTCCCAAAAAAAAAACCTCAAATGAGTTTGTAAAGAGTCAGATGTAACCAAGGGAAGAGAAAGAGAGTCAGCCTAATTTACCCACATGACAATTCAAAGAAGATATTTAAAGCAGTCTCACCAGGGTCTCAGCATTCCAACACTCCTCCATTAACTAGAAAAGGTCCTTTGTCAGATGCTCTCTTCCACCGAAGACCCCAGCTGACTGAGGACCTTCTCCTTTTAAAGGGGTCACTTATGCGTCACTTCCTGTGCCTCCCTCTTAATTTGCATGTCCAATCACAATAGACGATTCTCATGGTACTACCTATGGGGCAGTCAGTTGATTCTGATTCGTCACCCACTCTAGCACAAGTGGGTGAGTTAGGACCTCCCAGAATGAGAGGTGTTCTCACCTTTGGTGAATAAATCTAAAGATGGGCAGTGTACACAATCTAATTATCACAAGGGCATGATTAAAATGACTGAACAACAACAACAGTGGATGAACTCACATTGCAAAATTTTTATTCAACTACTAAAAGTAGATAGAAAGTATTTAATTTAAAGGAATAGGAGTACATTAATGACCCAGGATAATTTCTGCCTGAACTCCATCCAACAAGGTAAGAAAAACATTTTTTCTATAATAGTAATAACTGACCTTTCAAGAGTACTTGAAGGTTTTCAAAGAATTCCATGCACATGATAAGTCTAACTCTATGAAGTAGGTTTTTAAGTCAATTAATATACCCATTTTGCAGATCAAGAAATTGAGGCAGACCCAGAAAGATTAAGTGATTTGCCCTGGGTCACACAGTTAATGAATATAAATGTGTGGTAAATGTTTTGTTCTAGCAGAAGGCAGGAGAGGGAGATCCAAGGAGACTTTATGTAGAAGTTGACTTTTTAATTAGGACTTAAGGATGAGTAGAATTTTGACAGACAGAGGTAAAGCATAGCAGTGATGGGGAAGGGTCTTCTGAAAGAATCACATTCATATTCAAACTATTGACCATACTGTTGTACTTGGGTTTTTTCTTAATTCTTTGCAATTTTTAGTGTAATTCTAAGTTGATTGGAGCACATTCAGACATAATGTGGAAGAGAATAAATAAAAGAATGAACGAATCAAAAATATTTATTAAGCACTTACAATCAATATTCCAGGTTCTGGGGGGCAGCTGGGTAGCTCAGTGGATTGAGAGCCAGGCCTAGAGACAGGAGGTCCTGGGTTCAAATGCGGCCTCAGACACTTCCCAGCTGTGTGACCCTGGGCAAGTCACTTGACCCCCATTGCCTACCCTTACCACTCTTCCACCTATAAGTCAATACACAGAAGTTAAGGGTTTAAAATAAAAAAAAATATTCCAGGTTCTGTGTTAAATTCTGGGAATGCTAATATGAAACTGATCCAGTCTTTGTCTTTAAGAACATATATTCAGCAAGAATTTCTTAATGGTGGATCCATTAATTTTCTTAAGATTTTGACAATTGCATTTGAATGTAATTGGTTTCCTTGGCAATTCTATGCATTTTATTTTATTAATTTAAAAACATTATTCTGAAAAGAGGACTAAAGGTTCTGCCAAACTGCCAAAGGGCTTCTCTGTCTCTGTCTCTTCCTAACTTTCTCTCTCTCTCTCTCTCTCTCTCTCTCTCTCTCTCTCTCTCTCTCTCTCTCTCTCACACACACACACACACACACACACACACACACACACACACACACACCTACTAAGGTAGAAGCTTTTCTTGTCTACTTAGTACATAACACAGCCTACCTCCAACTCCCACCTTAATGGAATGCGTATGTCCTAGTCACACCCTACATAGAACCTAGCCCTCCCTCCTCCCTCTTGTAGCCACAAAAGCCTTCACCCCACTCTCCTAGTCAGGGATTATCAAAGTGAAGTGAAGAATCCCGCAATGCCAATTAATTACCATGGCTTAATCTTTACTCATATTGGTGTGAGTCTACTCGCTAGAGACACTTATTGCAACACCTTTATGCCATAGGATACTGATGTGTAGTTCAACATATTATTGAACAAATATTCCTGTGTTGCTGTTACTTAAAATATGTTACCTTGCAACCAAGCCAGGAATGAACCTCCTTAAATTTAGTTTGACTAGTGCTCTAAAAAGACACATGTGCATTACTGGACCCGTACTTGAAGCTTTTCCAGGTAGATTAGACCTTGCAGAACTTATATTCCACAGGTTTAATCAGAGTGAATAAACTGAAGCCCAAAGAATTCAAAGAGCTTGCCCAATGGCATATGGGTGGGGCAAGAATGGAAACATAGGCCTTCCAACCAGTGCTCATTGTATTTGGGATGTTCAGGGTTTTCAGGGAAAACCAGCACCTCTGGTGTGAGAGCTTGCCAAGTCCCTTTCGGGATTACTCATCCTCTTTTGATATCTACCTGTCTTCCAACTCTCACCTAGCTCTTAAATATGGCTCCAAAAAGCTAGAATATACACAGTGGCCACATCACAGAAAACTACCTCGGGTGGTGAACAAAACAGGATAACTGGTTGGCCTCAAGCCTGCCAGGGAGTTAGAGGGATGACTACCTCAAGCATGGGAAGACTCCCCTCACCAGAATGAAACAGGATTTGGGATTGCTTAAAACTTGGATAGGCATTGAAGATGCCAAGGTCATCCACTGGATCGTGGGCCATCATTAGTCATCCCGACTTTTGTCTTGACACTAGACTTCCTTGATTGGAGGAGAGAGTAAGGTTGATGACTTTGTGCCACTCTGCCTCACTTAAATCCACACATCCTCCTTCGGTTTCTATACTGGTGTAGGCATGAGTCAAAAGACATCACCAGTGAATTTTGGTTCTTTTCCAATACAAAGACAATAACAAACAAACCAATTATATTTCCTGGGAAGGTTCTATGAAGGAGCTGAGTATCAAAGGATGGAAAACCTTTTAATATACAAAGGAAAGAAGGAAAATCATTGCCAGTTGATGAGAATATATTTTTTAAAAAAGGCATGATAGAAGGGATTCGCTGGGATAGGATTCCTAGGACTGAGAGCCCAAAAGGAACTTATATATTATAGGATCATAGATTCAATGCCAGAAGGGTCCTTTCATTTTAAAGATGTAGGCCAGAGAGGTTCAGTGATTTACCTGAGATTATACAGGTGATAAATGAGACATTCAATATTCTAACCCATATCCTCCAAGTCTAAATGTAGTGCTCTCTACTATGCTAGTAATGTGCCATCTACAGTCCTAATAACATCCCCTCCTATTATCTCATTTTCATAGAAGCAACTGAGACTTTGCCCAAATATCAGAGGTAGGATTTAGTTTTTTCTTTTTTCTTTTTATTACCTTTTCATTTTTTATTTGAATATTTGGATATTTTCCCATAGTTACATATTTCATGTTCTTTCCCTCTACCCAACCCCCCCCCCATAGCCAATACACAATTCCGCTGGGTTTTACATGTATCATTAATTAAGACCTAATTCCATATTATTGATAGTTGGACTAGAGTTACCATTTAGTGTCTACATCCCCAATAATATCCCCATCAGCTCATGTGTTCAAATAGTTGTTATTCTTCTGTGTTTCTACTCACACAGTTTTTCCTCTGAATATGGCTAGTTTTCTTTCTCATAATCCCTCAGCCTTGCTCTATATCCTTGCATTGCTGTTAATAGAGAAGTCTGTTACATTTGATTATACCACAGTGTATCAGTCTCTGTGTACAATGTTCTCTTGGATCTGCTCCTTTCACTCTGCATCAATTCCTGGAGGTCATTCTAGTTCACATGGAATTCCTCCAGTTCATTATTCCTTTGAGCACAATAGTATTCCATCACCAACAGATACCACAATTTGTTCAGCCATTCCCCAATCGAAGGACATTCCCTCTTTTTCCAATTTTATGCCACCACAAAGAGTGCAGCTATAAATATTTTTGTACAAGTCTTTTACCTTATTATCTCTTTGGGGTATAAACCAAACAGTGCTATCACTGGATCAAAAGGCAGATAGTCTTTAAAGCCCTTTGGGCATAGTTCTAAATTGCCAACCAGAATGGTTGGATAAATTCACAATTTCACCAGCAATGCATTAATGTCCCAATTTTGCTACATCCCCTCCAACATTCACCACTTTCCTTTACCGTCATGTTAGCTAATCTGTTATGTGTGAGGTGGTACCTCAGAGTTGTTTTGATTTGCATTTCTCTAATTATAAGAGATTTAGAACACCTTTTCATGTATTTGTTGATAGTGTTGATTTCTTTATCTGAAAATTACCTATTTATGTCCCTTGCCAATTTATCAATTGGGGAATAGCTTAATTTTTTTTTTACAATTGATTTAGTTCCTTATATATTTGAGTAACTAGACCATTGTCTGAGTTTTTTGTTATGAAGATTTTTTCCCAATTTGTTGCTTCCTTTCTAATTTTGGTAGCATTGGTTTTGTTTGTACAAAAACTTTTTAGTTTAATATAATCAAAATTATTTATTTTACATTTTGTAATTTTTTCTAAATCTTGCTTGGTTTTAAAATCTTTCCTTTCCCAGAGATTTGACAAATATACTATTCTGTGCTCACCTAATTTACTTATAGTTTCTTTCTTTATATTCAAGTCATTCACCTATTCTGAATTTATCTTTGTATAGGGTGTGAGATGTTGATCTAGACCCAATCTCTCCCATATTATTTTCCAATTTTCCCAGCAGTTTTTGTCAAATAGTGGATTTTTGTCCCAAAAGTTGGGTTCTTTGGGTTTATCATAGACTGTCTTGCTGAGGTTGCTTACCCCAAGTCTATTCCACTGATCCTCCTTTCTGTCTCTTCACCAGTACCATATTGTTTTGATGACTGCTGCTTTATAGTGCAGTTTAAGATCTGGTACTCCTAGGACACCTTCCCAGAGGTAGGATTTAAAATCATGTCATCTGAGTCCAAATACAAGGCTCTTTCTCATGCCCCCATGCTAATTTTCATCTCCTGTGCATTTTAGCTTCGATAATTTGAATCCAAGTTCTGAAGTATGGCAAGAAATATCTGGGAGGGGGCCTGAGAATCTCTAAAGTCGGAAACCAAGCACCTTTAGGGGCCCCAAGCCACATCAACCTTCCCGGGAAAGACGAAGCTTGGATACCAGCAGTGAGATCCTACCCTCTCCACCACCCATCAGTCATGGGCACCACACCCTGCTCTGAGCACACCAGGGAAAAGGTAAAGAAACTAGAGTGTGCCAAAGGCAGGCATCCTACCCTCTCTTAAATGCTGGCTACATGTCCATGCCTAGAGAGATCTTTTCCTGGGAGGAAACCTGATCTGTTGAAAAGAGGCCAGCCAAATGCAATTATAACAAACTATCAGAAATATTGCATTTGAAATCTGTTCTAACTGCTCAAATATGTTTGCAGACTTTTCCAGGCTGGTTGGAGAACCGTTTAAGCCGGGCCTCCCATGCTGGGCTTGTTAACCTCTGATGACCTGAAGTCTAAATGGAGACCAAAGAAACAAACAAGAAATCATTTGGCTAACAAGTCCAAGAGCCCATCTGCATTTCACTTTCCACCAAGCTGCTCCAACCCATTATGTCCCATTAAAGCCCTCTTGTTTATTTGTTTTCTGGAGGAGACTTGATTTCTGCTCCTCACTCTCCCCTTTGGACTTTTGGCTGTGGATATGAGCCACTGCACCTTCAAGCCCCATGTTCTTTCACTAGCACCAAGGGGAGTCAGTAAGAAGCAGACTAAGTTTAAATCATAGCTCTGCTACATACTATCAGCATGACCCTGGGCCAGTCACTTCAAGACCCAGAACCTCAGTGTTTCCTTCTATAAAACTGGCAATAACAGAACTCAGTACTGCCCTTGATAAAAATGCAGGCAACCAACTTTTGCTTAGTGCCATTACTTTGACCTGAATGAGAAAAAATGGACTCAAAATGGTTTGTAATCAGAAAGATCAATAGAAACCAATACTTCTTCATAGCTGCCATCCCAGGGTGTCAGTCAAATGTAGAAACAGTTTCTACTTTTGCAAGAAACTTATTCCTGGAAACATCATTTTAGAGGGAGTTGCTTAGAAATCTTCACTGTATATATGCTCAGTATCAAAGCCGGGTCATCCAAACGGTGTTCATTGGATTTGCCTGGGAAGGTCTATGGTGGCGATGAGCCTGGAGCTAGGCATTGAGGGATGGGTAACACTTTACATGAAATTCTGAAGAGTGAAACAAGCAGAATCAAGAGAACCTTAGACTCAGCAACAAAATACTGCTTGAAGAATGACTTGGGTGTGTCTACTCTCAGAGAAGTCATTGATAAATTGAAACAAGCAAGACATCGTTTTATATATACATCTTTATCTTTTGGTCAAATGATACCTTCTCTAGTGTGGGGAGGGAAAAGAGGGAAGGAATTATCTGGAAATTTTAATGTAACAAACAAATAAGTAAATAACATTAAAAATTAAAAAAAATAAAAGAGAGAAGGAACAATATTACCAACTGATAGGAACATGGAAAAAAAAAGGTATGTGTAGGCTCGCCTACCCATTTGCTTTACCTGTTATCTCTTTAAACACTGGTAAACACGTGAGTAATTGTGGCAAGAAATAGATATTTTCCCACTAATTTCCTGTGTGACCTTGGATGAGAAACTCCCCTCTTCCTTGTTTGTAGCCTGCATAAAGGCAAGGGCATGGGAAAGTGGGGAAGATTAGAGAGGCCAATTTGGCTGAAATATAAAGTTCCTGGAGCAGAAGAATGTTTGATAAACCCAGAAAGGTAGGTTTGAGTGAGATTGTGCGAGGCAGTAAAGGTTGGAAAAAAGAGAGAGAAATTTATATTAGATCCTAGGGGCAAAAGGGAACCATTGGAGTTTCTTAAGCAGAGGAATGACCTGGGTGGATCTAGACTTTAAGAATCTCAATCTGTCGGTCCTTTGCGGTCCAGTGGCACTGCCTGCTGCTAACAATCTCACAAGATCCTCCTAATTCTGGGCAGTGTTGGATGTCCTCATGCATGGAACTTTCTCCATCTCTATCTCTTGGCTTCCCTGGTTGCCTTCAAGTCCCAGCTAAAATCCTACCTTCGACAAAAAACCCTTTCTCAATCCTCCTTAATCTACTTCCTCTGAGATTATACCCAATTCATTTGTTTACATCTTATTTATACAGTGCCTGGCATACAGTCGGTGTTTAATAGATGTTCATTGACTGACTAATTAACATAGCGATGAGCCTGTTGTCTTCATTCAACTGTCAGTTCCTTGTGAATAGGGATTGTTTTGTTTTTTTCCTTTCTTTGAATCTCTATCACCTGTCACATCCTGCTTTCAGAGAAATACTGGTTTTATGAAATTAAATGAAAAATGATCAGAGGTTCCATGTTGCTGTTGTTGAACCATTTTGGTCATGTTTGACTCTTTATGACTCCATTTGGAATTTTCTTGGCAGAGATACTAGAGTAGTTTGCCATTTCCTTCTCTAGCTCATTTTACAGATGAGGAAACTGAGGCAAACAGGGTTGAGTGATTTGTACAGAGTCATATAGCTAGTAAATGTCTGAGGTCAGATTTGAACTTGGGAAGATGAGTCTTCCTGACTCCAGGACTGGCTCACTATCTACTACCCTGAGGATTAGTAATAATATTTTAAAAGGAAGTATTGATGTAGAAAGCTCCAGAAGCAGACTATTGGCTGTCTGTGAACCACATTAGCATCTTACCCTTTGCCTGACTTGTAGAGAGTGAATTCCTTGGCCATAGCAACTAATGAAGCAAGGAAAACCAGCAAGTGATCCTTAGACTTGTTCAACCCCATTATAAATCTGTGGTGATTAGTGATAGCCCAGGGGAAAAGGCAAAAGAGGATATAAAGAATCACCATCTTAAATATTAACTTCATTGAGGGTAATCTAGACCTGAGGATTCCACCCCCCCCTCCCAACAGCCCAATGAACTGATATACTATTAGAAATAACTCCTATCAATATTGAGCTACCTTGAAAAGTGGTGGGTTCATTCACCTTGTAGGTCTTCAAACAGAGGCTGTATGATCACTTGTCCAGAATGATACAGAAAAATTCTTTGGATATGTGGTTTAAACAAGATGGCCTCTGGGGTCTCTTCTGGTTTCCAGATTAAGTTTTCAGATTTGTCATAAACAAAACCAGATGACAAAAAAAAGTTGTAACTCATTGGAAGGACGTCTTTCAGGTTCATCACTTCCTTTTCTCTGAACCTGTTTCCTCACTTGTAAAAGTGGGCTAAACCAGATATCTGTAAGGTTCCTCTACACTGTGAATCCTCGAATCCTATGCAGACCTTCCTTAATTCAGGAGAGGTAGGAAATTTTTAATAGTGTAATGGTAGTGGGGGAACTGACCAAATGAGATTTGTATCTAGGGAGGATGTGGGTTTGATGAACCTGTTTCACTTTTAAGATTGTATCCTCATTGGCCAGTCTTCCCCCATCCTTCACATTAAAATAATAATTTACATTCTGATGAATCAAAAGATCCACTGGTATGGGCACTCTATCCATTGACATAGCTCATAAGTTCTTCATACCTTACCAATGCTTTGAGGAATTATTCTCCTCTAGAAAATGTCACCCGTGGCCAACTCTCAAGGGATGAGTCTCACTGATTATGCTAAACCTTACATGGGGGGTAAGGGGGGAAGGGAAGAACAACATGGGAAAATGTATAAGCCCAACATCTGATGAAGGTAGGAAAAAAAGATCCTTGGGGATAGACTCCAAAACCTATACTCAAATCCCCTCTCCTAAATGGGAGAGGTTGGTGGCAGAATTAGCAAAAGGCAGTTGGAGTTCATTTCTTAGTCCTATTCAAGTTTTCTTTTAGGGAAGAAAAAGAACTGTCTGTACTGTAGCCACTTTAGTGTGAGACCACCCCTCCTCCCCATTTGCCTGTTTTTGATCATACCTGGGCTCAATGCTATACATTAAGGGTCCCGAAAAAATCAAGTCCAGATAAACCCAAACGTATTATTTTCATTGCTACTTACCCAGCACACTCTTCTTGTAAAATTATTATTCCCTTTTTTTTTTAACCAGGAATATATTTTCTGTATATGTTTTTGCTCTTTATGGTTCACAATGTATTTTTGCATCCAAATAACTCAGAAATTAAATTCCTAAATTTTTTTTGTCATGAGCCCCTCTGGCAGCCTGGAAAACTCTATGGATCCCTTCTCAGAGTCATGTTTTTAAATGTATAAACACATAGTATTCCAAAGGAAACCAATTATAATGAAATTCAATTATCAAAATATTTTTTTTAATTCAGAGACTCCAGGCTAAGAACTCCTGAAATAAGATGTTTAAATGAATCTGCTTAGTTAGCCCTGTGCCCCCACTCATTCAACTGTTCTCACCTAAAAAAAACTTCCCAGCAGCATGATTTATGGGAATCTTCATGACCATCAGTCTCCCAGCAACCCTACTCCTTGTAGCTGTGTCGTGCTGGGGTCACAGCTCTGGGAAGGTCAGGGCAGGTCAGATAAGGTCGATGCTGATGCTGTCAGGGGCCTCTCGGGATAGCTGGAGATGGGATATGGACTCACTCAAGGGCTTCAGTCGGGGAACTGATGAGGGATTGACCTTCTGTATGAGCCTGACTGAGGTCATGTAGGATCCTTCTCCAGCCACGTCAGCTGGGATCTTAAGCTGCTGTCACAAGGGATGCAGGATGGCTGCTGCGTATATTTGATCCACATGGTACAGCCTTGCTGAGTACAAAATAGCCTTTTAAACTCTTTTTAAATGTATCCAGCATTGGCGATAGCACTTTACATCCGTGAAGGACACTGTGTCTAGTCCAAGTACTTGATTTTTGATACTTTTGTTGTTGCTGTTTAGTAATGTCTGACTTTTCATGACCCTGTGGGGTTTGCTTGTCAAAAATACTGGAGTGGTTGGCCATTTCTTTTTCTAGCTTATTTGACAGATGAGGAAACTGAGGCAAACAAGGTTCAGCAACTTGCCTAGGATCACCCAGCTAGTAAGTATCTGAGCCTGGATTTGGACTCATGAAGCTGTCTGCCTGACTCCAGCCCCGACACTCTATCTACTGCACCACCTAACTATTACTACCCAAGTTTAAACCCAGTGTCTCCGATATTTAATGTCTAGTGAGAGACCTAACTTCTAAGTGCCTCCATTTCCTCATCTGAAAAAATGAGCACCATTAGACTAGAAGTCATCCTAGGTGACCTCCGGCTCTAAATCTATGATCCCTTATAATACTGCGAGTCAGATACTATTATCCCCATTCTACGTACAGTGAAACTGAGGTTTATGCCTAAGGATTGCAAGAGCTGGGAATTAAACCCAGTTTTCTCCTGATTCTAGGTTCAGCAATCTGTCCACATGATCATGCTATTGCCCTTTTGTAGCATATGGTGACCCACTCACCTTACCCTCCAGCCTGAGCAAGAGCAGGTTTGAGTAAGATGAAGGACAGGTTCTGATAAGGGTTAAATGATCAGTGTCTTGGCCTCCTCTTGGAGGGTAAGCAGGCAGAGCAGGCTTGAAACAAAATCCCAAAGTAGACAACTTGTCTTTCTCACCTTCCCTTTCTTACACAGAAATGTGGTCTCCCCCTGGTCCTAACCGCTACCCGTCTTGGAAGATCAATGCCTCCGTTCTATCATAATCCATGCCCCCTCCCACTTTGGGATCCCACTGTGGTTGGTCCTGCCACCCATGGTGCCCCGTTTTCCAAAATTTCCTCTCGCTGCTCTCCTTCAAAATTTGCATTCCTTTGTCTTTAGCATTAGGAGAGCAGAATGATGGAGTAGGTTATTACTTTGTCCTGAAAAAGAGCCTCACTGGGGCCCTTGGTCCTTCGGCTTACTACTTTCTCAAACCAACAGCTTCTGGGTGTTTTATGTTGTTGTTTTTTTGGCCACAGTGCTAATCGATAAAGGGGTTCCACCCCACCGAGTTCTGATAGCTCGGGTGCCAGCCAAAGCCTCCCTCTGATAAGGAAGAAAGTGGGTGAGCTTTGATCTTGCCATTGAAATTCCCAGAAGCCTTGAAAATGGTCCTGCACCCATGGAGATACCGTCAGTGTGTCGACTGTCCCCTGACCATTCCCACTTCAGCAAACCAGATGCTCCATTCCACTCTAATTTACATCTGTTTCTGCCTGCTCATCTGAACTTTGATCCCTAGTTCCCCAAAGAAATGGCTTTTGACTCATGTCTCCTGCTCCAGGTCAGCAAAGTCCAGACAAGCAGAGAAGGGAGAAAGGTTCTCTCTATCTGCCACAGGTGTTTCTCTCCTGCTCCTCTCAACTACCTTGAATTTATTTGCATTTATTCTTGTTGTATTCACTCTGTATGGACTCCTAAGTGCCCTTGTTTCCTCCTTGAGATTATAGACTGGCCCATCAGTCATGATAGGTGGTACCTGGCCCCAATTTCTTTTATTTTAGCTTTCAGGGTGATTAGAACCAGCTGTAAATTTTTTGTTCCTAAGACTTGACCCACCCGAGACAGGGGAACAACAGTGCTGTCCTGCTTTGGGACTGGAATTTTTAAGTATGAAGAATTGGGTAGAATAGACTTTTCTTTCATATTTTTTTTTCTTTTCTCTCTGACATAACCAGCTCTCTCTATGGGAAAATTCTAAGACTGTTGTTCCTTTTTTTTGGTTGGGGGAGGAGGGTGTTAGGCAGCTGGTTCACTATGTCTTTGAAGACTAATTAGATCTCATTATAAAGGCATTATAAAAGCACCCAATGGACCCCAGCAAACAATTCTTGGAATTGGCCCCTCTGTTTTCTCCATTATGTTACAGAAAGAGCAACCCCTGAGGCTTTCTCTTAAGAATCAAGATCTGAAACCTACATTATCTTATTTTCTTATTGTTGGCAAAGATAGAGTTTTATATCTGGTGCCAAGTGAAACATGTCAGATTTCCAGCAAGTCCCCCAAGGTCTAAAGCATTGTGACTGCTCAGGGGAAAAAAATGACATCGATTTTTTTTAAACTTAATACTGTAAGTTCTAGAAAGAGAGAGGCCATGTCTTATCTAAACTTCATATCTCCCTGTCCCCAAGTACCCAGGACTGTGTTCTCCACACAGTGTTTACTTACTGAATGTTAGTGGAAATTATAATTTGTAACCTGCCACTAGAGCACAGAGAATGTTTGTGATTATATAATTTCTTCCCCTCCTTGACACCTTCCCTCTGATGCCCTACTCTTCTGATCAGTGACTCCATTCCCAGGACTGCCATTTTAGATGGGACTTCAGCCATCAGTCTCCATTACACCTATATTCATTCTCTTTCCTTTTGACTGCTACCTCAATCTTTTCTATTTTCCCTTTCTAATTTCAAGTTTCCCTCTTTGGGCTACTTTCCCTCAACAGAACTTAAGTTCCCTGAAGGCAGGATTTGTCTTATTTACTATTTGCCAGTATTAACTACAGTACCCAGCATATACTAAGAACTTAATAAATAATTTATCTAGCTAAAACAAATCTATATCCATATATATAATATATATCTATTGATCAACCTATTTATGTGTCTATCTACCCATTTATCTTTCTATTTCAAGTTCCAAGCGCAAAACAAAAATCTTCATTAAAATAGGTGATGAAAATGTCATTTTTTAAAAATTTTAGCCCTATTGATTTTATTTATGTAAAAGTATTTCACAATTGTTTTATAGAATTGAATTGAAGTTATATACTATTTTGTTCAAGGATAAGACATGAAAGGCAGTAAAGGATTGTTTTTTTATCCTGGGACTCCATTCTAGGAGCATAGAGCCACAACCAGTAGGCAATTGGACACACAGTCGCTCAGGGTCACCCAGCTGGGAAGTGTCTGAGCCCAGACTTGAACCTAGGACCTTTCATCTCTAGGCCTGGCTCTCAATCCACTGAGCTAGCCCAGCTGCCCCTACTTTAGGTTGCAGTTTCTTTAGCAGATGTAGTTTTTACAGGGTGGGGTTACTAGCCCCACGCCCAACCCTCCTCCTTTTTTCATCCGGGCTAGGGACTGTCCTTGGCCCAGGATTGTTAAGGGTGGGCAGTAGGGGTCAAGTGACTTGCCCAAGGTCACACAGCTGGAAGTGTCCGAGGCCAGACTTGAACCTAGGACCTCCAGTCTCTAGGCCTGGCTCTCAATCCACTGAGCCACTCAGCTGCCCCAAAGGGCTCAAAGGATTGTAGAATTCTCTTAAGTTATATACATACACATACATATTTTTGTCTTCAAGAAGAAACTGCAGAGTGATCATATGTTGGTAAGATGGCACCATAGTATTTACCTCCCATGGCATTGATTCATCTTGAATCAACTCTCATTCCATAGGATTCTGATTTTATTTGACATGAAAGAGAGCAGGGCAAGCAGCGCTCCTTCTTTTTCTGGTGTCATACAACAGCAAGAATAAACACATTTGGGAGCAATACATCAATTCTCATGCCCAGGGGAGCTCAGAGAATCAAGAGGAGAAGGTTTCTCTCCCTGGGGTGGGAGGGAAACTCAGTCCTAAGCAGACAACTTGAGCCAGGGCAGAAAACACCTAAGTTTGGGAAGGGCAAGGCCCCACCCCATATTAGAGAAGCCTCAACCCAAAACAAGCCAACAGGAGGCTAAGCACAGTGAAAATTAGCAGGGAGGCCTCAACAAGAACACCAAATTTTCAATGTTTGCTATCATGGATGCTAAATATCTGAATTAGGGAGTTTTCATTGTAATCTCTGGCATCACCTAGATAGAATAACAGAATTTTGATTACTCTGGTATTTGTGATAGCAGGAACCCCCCCAAAATTATGCTATACCATAATGTAGAAGTTATCGACATTTCTGGACTCAGGACCCCTTATGCTCTTAAAATTTGAAGATCTAATCTTCTTAAAAAAAGAGATTTGGGGGGCAGCTGGGTGGCTCGGTAGATTGAAAACCAGGTCCAGAGACAGGAGATCCTGGGTTCAAATATGGGTTCCCAGCTGTGTGACCCTGGGCAAGTCACTTAACCCCCATTGCCTAACCCTTACCACTCTTCTGCCTTAGAACCAACAGTATTGATTCTTTTTTTTAAACCCTTAACTTCTGTGTATTGGCTCCTTGGTGGAAGAGTGGTAAGGGTGGGCAATGGGGGTCAAGTGACTTGCCCAGGGTCACACAGCTGGGAAGTGTCTGAGGCTGGATTTAAACCTAGGACCTCCCATCTCTAGCCTGACTCTGAATTCACTGAGCTACCCAGCTGTCCCCCAACAGTATTGATTCTAAGGTGGAAGGTGAGGGTTTAAAAAAAGAGAGGGAGAGAGATTTGGTTTATACAGATTCTATCTATCAATATTTACCAGATTAGAAATCAAAACATAGTACCATTACTATAAAAATCATTTTTACCTTTTGGGTTCCCAGAAAGGGTTTTGCAGACTTCCAGGGATCTCCTTTGAGATCCATTTTGAGATCCAACTTTGAGAACCATTGCCATAATACTCACTTCCCCTAATTGAGTATAAGCTCCTTGAGTGAAAGACCAATTTCTGTTATGGCTTCTCCAGAGTCTCGCATGTTCTCCTAAACATAGTAGGGCCTTGATAAATGTTTATCAAACAGAATTGTCCTACCCTTATGTTGTCCTTCATAAAAAGATGACCTCCCAGTAGGACAAGCTCTGGGAATCCCTTCTCCAGTAGCTGTCCAGAGACTGTCAATTTTTGTCAATTTTTCCTTGTGACCAGAAACACATTCATAAGAAGGCTGTAATCTGTGGTCTTCCCCCAAAACTAACAGTTGCATACGCCAATCAACCTAATGTTCTCAATTTCATTATCACAGTGCTCTGAATCACTTAAGCTAACCTGCCTCAGTTGCTTCCCCATTCACTACCTCTGAGTTTCAACGATCTAGACAGCTAGGTGACCCAACAGATACTGTGCCAGACCTAGAGTCAGGAAGATATGATTTCAAATCTTAGTCTTGGACACTACCTATCTGGGAGATTCAAGACCAAGTCACTTAACACTATCTGCCTCAGTTTCCTCAACTGTAAAACAGGGGTAATAATAGCACCTACCTTCCACAATTTTTGCCAGGAGTAAACAAGATATTTGTAAAGCAGTTAGCATAATTTCCTTCCTTGATCGTTAAAATGGTAATAATAATAATAATTATACTCTTTCCCAAGGAATGTGGGAATATGGGAAGTTGGGATCATTGGGTTTGATTCTCCTATTTCTCTGTAAACATTAAAGTAAATTGGCTTTATTGTTTTTATAATGTTCTTGACTTTTAGGATATGTGAGAATGGTCGATAGTGAGATAAATTGATATGAAAAAAGAGGCACATTCAATCACTTTATTGATCCAAATGATTGACAGAAAATGTTTAGCCAAACAGGGCCAAGGATAAAGCCCTCTGGGGATCCTTCTAATACTTCCATTCTGGCTAACTCGGGTCTGGTGGTCAGCATTCTTTGGGACTGGTCTTTCACTCTATTCCATTCTACCCAACTGCACCCCCATCCATCCTAGATCTCCCATTACCTTCTCCACCAGGCTTCTTCAAAATACATTGTCAAAGGCAGAAGAATGGTCGAGTGCCAAAAGGACTTGGATACATTGGCCAGGAACATCTGGACTGCCATGCGTATGAGCTGTGTGACTGCAGGCAAATCCCTTCACCTTCTGATAATGTTTCCTCTTCTGTCAAATTGGAATGAAAGGAACTTGCCCCTTCCTCCCTCCCAGGGTCATTGGGAGGGAAGCCATTTCTAATTCTCAGAATACAAGAAAAATATCAATCTACAAGCATTTATTAAGCATTTACCATATATAAGTATAATATAATTAATATATCTATGCACCACGAACTGTGCTAAGGATACAAAGGAAACTGAAGCAGCATCCCTGCTCTCAAGGAGCTTACGTTTTAATGGGTGAGATCACATTAAGTCAATTAAACATATAAAAGACTTACATTGTGTAAAAGGGAGGTAATAGTTGAGGAAAGGCCATAGCAGTGGGTTGGGAGTACTGGGAAAGAAAGGTCTCTTGCCCAAGACTGAATCTAATCTGACCCCAATAAAATGTTGTTATTGTGAAGTCATTTCAGTTCATGTCCAGATCTTTATGACCCCACTTCAGGTTTTCTTGGCAGAGCTACTGAACTGGATTGCCATTTTCTTCTCCAGCTCATTTGACAAATGAGGAAACTGAGGCAAAAAGGATTATGTGACTTGCTCAAGGTTATATAGTTAACAAATGCCTGAAGTCATATTTGAATTCAGATCTTGATCATCCTATTATCTTCTGTTGGAGGAAAAGTAGTAGCATTCAGGAGGAATAAAAAGGTTTCCTGTAAAAGATGAGAGTTTATCTGAGACTACAAGCTATATAGAAGGTGCTAGTCAACATCAAAAGAGGGAATTTTCTATCCAAGGAAGGCCCTATAACAATGAAAATCACAAATTTTGTCTCTACCCCATTCTCTTTCCAATGCAAAAATTAGATTTAGTTTTCTTTCTTTAGGAAAATAAACACCTTACCTTCTGTCTTAGAATCTTGGTTTTACCACAGGAGAATGGTGAGGCTAGGCAATGGATGTTAAGTGACTTGCCCAGGATCACACAGCTAGGAAGTGCCTGAAGGAAGATTTGAACCCAGGACCTCTTGTCTCCAGGCCAGGCTCTCTATCCACTGAGCCACTTAACTGGCCCTTAGATTTGGCTTTCAGTACCAAGATGGGGATATATTTGAATTTTGTTCTTTCTAATTCCAGGCCTGAACACTTTATCCACTGTGCCACCTAGCCTCCCTATGTAATACTCAATATGAGTGTTTCCATTTTCCAAAAGGAGTCTTTTGATTCCCAAACCTCTTTCCATTAAATCATATCACCTCTCAGCCACATATATGAGGGAACACATTTATGTTACAATTTAATTATACCAAATACATGATCTTGGATAGGTCACCTTCCCACGCTAGGCCTTAGTTTCCTCAACAATAAATGAAGTGGGACAGCTGGGCAGCTCAGTGGATTGAGAGTCAGGCCTAGAGATGGGAGGTCCTGGGTTCAAATCTGGCCTCAGACACTTCCCAGTTGTGTGACCCTGGGCAAGTCACTTGACCCCCATTGCCCACCTTTACCACTCTTCCACCTAGGAGCCAATACACAGAAGTTAAGGGTTTAAAAAATAAACAATAAATGAAGGAGGTACATTAGAGCAGCAGTATCAAAATCAAATGAAAATGATCTCTGGAGCCCTATATTAACTTAAAAAAACACAAATTAATTTTATCTATGTGGCATTATATGTTTATTTTATTGAACATTTCCCAATTATTATTTAATCTGGGTGAGAGTTTTGCCACCAGAGAACTGGGATAGAGTGGGGAGAGGGCATGAATCTTATACCTCTTTGCTTAAGGTTCTCTGAAACCCCCAAAATCTGTCAATCCGTCAATCAATTATTAATTGCCTATTATGTGCCAGGCACTGTGCTAAGTGCCAGAGAAACAATGAAAAGCAAAAGACAGTCCCTGTCCTCAAGGAGCTCACAATCTAATTATTTGATCCATTTACAACAATTTACTAAGCAGCTCTTCTGGGAGATGCTACGGGTAGCTAGATGTGGCAGGCAACCTAGCCTGGAGGTTAGGAGGACATCGGTTTAAGGTTATAGACCAAGAAATACACTCTCTGTGGGACTCTGGATAAGTCGGTTAACCAATCAGTGCCCCAGCATTGCCCCAGCACAACAGATGCCAATCGGAAGAGTTAGAGGGATTTTCCCGGCTTGGAGATCCTTCCTTAGTACAATGAAATCATAGGTGCCTCCTCGCCTCTCCCTCCTCATACATCCAGAAATGTTCCAGTCATGGGAGGTAAGACTGAAAATAGCTTCTGTTCTACTCATCGGCACCAGAGCGACTTGAACCCCTTTGTTCTCTCGCTGTGTGCCCACGAGGTGCCCAGCTCAGCGCTTTGAGTCTAGTTGGGCAAATTCAACCCTGCTTCAAATTCAGCAACCTAAGAATGGAGAAGAGGAGAGGAGGCCGTTGGAAGAGGGGGAAGAGAAGTTGTTAAGTGACTGGTACAAGACCACACAGCAAGCTTAAGCTTAGAAGCGAAGAGTGACTAATTTGGAGGCCTCTCTGAAGACCCCTGGCTGGGCGGCTGCTGTCTCCCAGACAGAGCCTGGTCCTTTTATTTTTATCTCCTCCGCACTGGGGGCCCTTGGCCTAACACTTGGTGACATTGCTTGGCTTGCATCTTTCAGGTACCAGCTCATTTGTCAATCAGCACAAAGTATTTCTGTTGTCAAATACTGAGAGATCTATGTCCAAGCGCCAACCAGACTCAAAGCCCAGAGGTCCAACAGCTGCTTCGCTGAATTAGCCTGTCAGCCATGGATTACTGTCGCCTGCTCAAGGAGACTGCCGACATCTGTCTTCCTAGGGCAGGGGAATGGGGGAGTCACTCAACTTGGGGCCAGATTCAGCCCGGGGGGGACATCAAGGCTTCAAAGTGTGATCTTCAGTGCCACACACAGTGCTGTACAACACCACAGAGATGGGGCTTCTAGGCTCATTTCTGTAACATTCATCCTATAGCACAGGGAAGTCACTTCTAAAAATAGGCAGTTTAATACATAGGACACTGTACTATGAATCAGGAATATCTGAGTTCAAATGCTGCCAAAGACATCTTTTGGCTTTGTGGTCCTATTGAATTGTTTAACTTCATTCGGCTTCTGTTTTCTGTTCTGTAAAAAGACAAGTAACAACTGTAACAACAAGACCTATCTCACAGATTATTATAAAGATAAAATTAGAATTTATATACATATATTTTAAATACTTTGCAAGCCTTAAAATCTTTTATGATATAATTTTCGTATTTTATGAATTTATAATTTATATTTTTCCATAATTATACTTTTATTTCTATATTTTCTAGTTATAAAATTTTAAATTATTTTTATTTTCTCCTTATTTGTAAAATGAGATGCTTGGAATAGATGTTATCAGCATCATACATTTATATATCACTTGTGGATTAAGTAATTTTATCTTCCAAAACCACAACTGTGATGGAGCATGTGATACATTTATATATTACTCTAAATTAGTTTGCAAAGCACTTTACTTACGTTATCTCATTTAAGCCTTATAACAATTCTGGGAGGTAAATGCTATTATTATCCTCAGTTAAAGATGAAGATAAAGAGGTTAAGTGATTTGTCTGTAAGCAAGATTTGAACTCAGGTCTTCCTGACTCTAGATCTAGCTCTCTATTCCACTGTGCCCCCAAACTGATCACTCCAGATGATCTCCAAGGTTATTTCCAGTCATTAGGTTCCATCTCAAAGAACAGTAAGCAGGAAAGGACCTTGGAAATAGTTTAGTGTTAGGGGCAGCTGGGTAGCCCAGTTGTTTGAGAGCCAGGCCAGGAGATGGGAGGTCCTACGTTCAAATCTGGCCTCAGACACTTCCCAGATGTGTGATCCTGGGCAACTCACTTGACCCCCATTGCCCACCCTTACCACTCTTCCACCAAGGAGCCAATAAACAGAAGTTAAGGGTTTAAAAAAAAAAAAAAGAAATAGTTTAGTGTTGGAATTGTAGGATTTCAATCTGAAAGATCATCAAGTCTAACACCCAGAGAAATTAGGTAATTTGTTTGGTGATACTAGAGAGCAAGCATCTAAATCAGGATTTGAACTCAGGTCCCCCTGAATCCAAAGTCAGTAGTGCTCCATCTACTGCACCATACCTACCCTCATTCCCTCATCTTGCACATGAATCCAGAGCCCAACAAGGAAAACCAGCTCACCAAAGGTAACATAGGTAGTAAGGATACAAGCCAGGATTCAAACCCGAGTCCTTTCCACTGTCCCATAACTCCCTCATTTCACAAATGGGGATCCGATGATATAAAACAGCCTCCCCAAAGCCACACAACTAGCCGAGTTAGAATTGGACCCAGCTTGTCTCCACAGCTCAAAACTCTGGGTTTCCAGCCTTTGGCAGTACTAGAGAGACAGGCCACAGTTAATTGGATCAACCAAAGCTTTCTCTTGTTTCCAATTCTACCACAGTTAGAAAGATACAATATTTTAATCGTGTGAATGCCAACATCACAAGCCCCATCACAGTTGTGGTTTGGGGAGATAAAATCACATGCCAATTACTTAATCCACAAACAATGTAATTTTCTTGTTTTCCGGAAAATGACAAGTTGGCAAGTCAAAGGAACTCTACACCTTCATTTTGGATCTATTTTCTGTTGGAGAAAAGACAAGGCAGAATTAACTTGGGGTTTCTATGTTTATTTCTCATCCTTTTCTATGTGTTTCTTATCCTTGTTTCTCTGGTCTCAAACTCATCCTCCGGAAATGTAGACATCTCTGGTTCTACCCCAACCCTTCTTACCTAGGGAATGTCTTCTTCTTTTGGACATGACCACACATTGAATATTAGGAGAAAGTTCAATCAGTTGGTCAAGTGATCTATTTAAAAACTCAACCAATCAGTAAGAATTCACTGAGTCTCTGCTAGAAAATGGGCACCACACCATGCTGGGGACATGAATACAAGGAATGAAAACCATTTTGGACTAAAAAAAAAAAAACAACCTAAAACACTTATATTTTGGTGGCCAGGTTTATTCCTTAGTCAATAGCAGATTTGTCCTGTTTATCGTGATATATGTATAAGAATCAGAATCAGAAAACCTCACCTCAAGTCCATTGTCTTTATCTTTGGTAGCATGATGCCTTTGTCCACGATCCTGATGGATTTATGTTTGTATATGTATAGATGTGTGTAGGTGTGTGTGTGTGTGTGTGTGTGTGTGTGTGTGTGTCTACACAGGTTTGAAAGTCTTTTCTTGTTATCTCTCCCTTTAGACTGTGAAACTCCTCGAAGGTCAGGGCTATTTTTCCCTTTCTTTGTATACCCAGAAATTTAGCACAGTGCCTGGCATATACAGGAGGAGCTTAATAAATGCTAGCTGGCTTTGTCTATGAATATAACCATCCAATGATTTCTTTTAGGGGATGGGGAAGTGGGCAGAGGGTCTAATCTGTGATTTCTGTGGAGCTTTGGTTCAGGTCACCAGAGCTTTCTGTAAGTGATTTGCTCCCAGTATCACCGTCTTCTTGGCTATCAGGCTAACTCTCTATCCACTACACCACCTGACGTCTTCTTGTAATTTTGTGGTTGTTTTGTCGATCAGTCACATTCAGTTCTTGGTGACCCCATGGACTGTAGCACAGCAATGGAGTTTTCTTGGTTAAGATAATGGAATGGTTTGCCATTTCTTTCTCCAGTGAGTTAAGACAAACAGGGAATAAGTCACTTGCCAAAAGTCAAACAAGTAGTAAGTGTCTGAGGTCAGATTTGAACTCAAGGATTCCTGACTCCAAGCCCAGTGCTCTATCCACTGAGCATCTTTTTGTTAGTGGGTCTTCAATATTTGAAGAATTTCAATAAAAGTATCATAATGATGTAAGCTGCATAACAACAACAAAAACTGTAGTAGTAGTAGTAGTAGTAGTAGTAGTAGTAGTAGTAGTAGTAGTAGTAGTAGTAGTCATAGTAGTAGTAGTAGTAGTAGTAGTAGTAGTAGTAGTCATAGTAGTAGTAGTAGTAGTAGTAGTAGTAGTATAGTATCTCACATTTATATAGGACTGTCAGAATTACAAAGTGTTTTCCTGATAATAGCCCTACAAATTTTACAGAACATAAGGGATGCAAGTATTATTATTCCCATTTTACAGATGAGAAAACTGCATCTTGGAGTCATTAAGTGTCTATCCCAAGACCACACAGCCAGTATGTTTCAGAGATGAAAGAAGCCAGGTCCTCTGTTTCCCAGTAAAATGTTCTTTCCTCTAAAATCATGTACTCTCATTTTATACCCATAACAACCTTGCAAAACAGGTACTACCTTTTTTTCCATCTTAAGTTTGAAGAAACTCAGATCAGAATTTAAGTGACTTGCCCAAAGTCAAGATAGCTAGTCAGTGGCAGAATTCAAACTCAGAGTCAGAACACTTCACCTCAAGTCCAGTGTCCTTATCTTTGATATCACACTCCTTTTGTCCATAACCCTGATGAATTTCAGCTCCTATCTTGATCAGGTTGACCGCCTGTCCTCTAAGAATTTATAAACAAATTGAGAGTGGGACAATTGCAGAATGCCAGAAGACACAGGGTTTCTCGTTTGGCTTGTCTGTGCCTTCCCAGAAAATCTGGTTTTCTTCACCAAAGGAAATGTTTAGGGAAAAACTATGAACTATATGGATGGCGGCCATGTGTCAGTGGTAGGTAAAAGACACAAATATACCTTACTTCCTCCAGATGCTGAACTATCCTCAGCACTCATTGATCATTTAAAATGACTCTATAAGCATAGATTCCATTGAGGGTAAAAAATTAAAAAATAGAGGCCTCATATATCCCAAAATATTTGTAGCAATGCTTTTTTTTAAAAACCCTTAATTTCTGTGTATTGGCTCATTGGTGGAAGAGTAGTAAGGGTGGGCAGTGGAGGTCAAGTGACTTGCCCAGGGTCACACAGGTGGGAAGGGTCTGAGGCTGGATTTGAACCTAGGACCTCCTGTCTCTAGGCTTGCTTTTTTTTTTTTTTTTTGGCATGAGGTAACAGAGTTGATGCCCATCCTGGAGAATGGCTAAAAGAATTGTGATGTATGACTATAAAATGTAATAATATAATATAATATAATTGCTCCTCTATAAGAAACAACGAATGTAAAGAATACAAGGAATTCTTGAAAGATTTTATATGGACCAATGCCAGGTGAAGTAAAGAAGGCCAAGAAAAGATCATATAAAGTAAAGACTCTACAATGACTACAACAACTTGAATGGAAAGAACACTACTTCCAGAATGAAACCAAATGCTGTGAAATTATAATGAGCAAGCTTGAGCTCAAAGGAGATAAATGAGAACTGCCCTACTTCCTCCCCATGACTTTGCACTTCTTTGCAAAGAAGGAGGATTATAGGTAGGGTCCATCATATATCACATCAGCCCTCTAGTCATTATATCATCTGGCTCTCTCTATCAATTCAAAATAGTCGATACCATAAACTGTTGAATGAATTATCAGTAACAACTATCCTAAGAATTCGGAGAAATAGAAAAAGCAGTGTAGCTACCACAGAAAGGTTAATAAATTTGGAGAGAGAGGTTTAATTCCTGACCTCTGATTTCCTACTTATTCAATGGCAAGCCCATTCTCCCTGGGCTTCAATTTCTTCCTTTATAAAATAAAGTTGAATTAGATGATGGCTAAGAGGTCCCTTCCAACCCTGAAATTCTTAGGGAAAGGGGGTTTTTTGTTCTCATTTCCAAGGTCTTTCCTGAGGATGTCCATTATCCTGTTGGTCTTTTTGGCTATAGACTCCACTAAATTCCCCACTCTGATTCATCCCTATGGTGTGGAGGTGACTTTGGCTTCCTGTAAGCTATGCCAGCAGAGTACAAAGTCGGCCAGACGCTTCTGAGCTGAAACTTATTGGAGATGTTACAGAGACAATTCTGATCTGTATATAAGTTATATTAGATAAACTCTGAGATCTCTTCCTACTCTGAGATTCTGAGTACAAGTTGAACATTGGACAATGTATGTCATGAAGGACCAGCCTAGATAGGTCTACAGAAGTTCATCACCAAATGATGTGCCACTGGGTTGTCATGGTGATCATGATGTTAGAGAGACAAGGAAAGAGCCATTTCCCAAGGTATGAAGGAGTTTCATTTATGGAAAAATCACCAAACTGAAAAGATCAAAGATCTTGTGGTCCATTGATATTGCACTGTGTCTTCTTCCAAATGACCAGTGGACATTGAGAGAGAAGTATTCTATCAAAAAAAAAAAGGCTAGATAAAAAGACTTAGAATACTAGCTATGTGATCTCAGGCAATGTCACTACCCTTCAACAAAACAATCAAATGGGCAACATTCTAGTGCCAGACACTATAGTTGCTAAGGAAACAAATATTAAAAAGTTATAGTCCCTGTTCTCAAGAAGCTTCTATTCTACTAGGTAGGCAAATATGGTGTACATACAATATAAGTACAGTGATTGAAGATGAGAGTTTATATTTTATCTTAAAGGAAAGTGGGGATTACAATGGAAGAACTGAATGGAGAACATAAACAAGGATCAAATAGAATGAATGTGAGGGTGCACACAGCACTAGACTTGGAATCAAGTGGTTCAAATCCCACTTTGAAACTTACTATCCTTCAGACACTGGGCAAGTCACTTAATCTCTTGGGAACTTAGTTTTTTCATGTGTAAAAAATGAGGGTGATGGGGTACAGGCACGTGGGTCAGTGATTAGAGATGGGACCTAGAGATGGGAGGTCTAGATTCAAATCTGACCCCAGACACTTCCTAGTTGTGTGACCCTGGGCAACTTACTTAACTCCAATTGCCTAGCCCTTACTGCTCTTCTGCCTTGGAACCAATACTTAGTATCAATTCTAAGACAGAAGGTAAGGTTTTTTTGTTTTTTTTTTAATGAGAGGAATGGACTTAGTGACTTCTAAGATCCATTTTGGCTCCAAACTTATCATCTCTTGTGTAGATGGGTTAAGATCCTCACAAATGAAAAATAGCTCATACCAATGAGATGACATACTCATTAATACATTGAAGTAACCTTCCTCTGCACCTTGAGATTCAATGTCCTCAGATACCCTTTCTTTCAATGATCTCCAATAGCACCCAGTATCTCTTATAAGTGAGTGTTACAGAATATGCCACTTTTTCAAGTATATATCTTATCTCCCAACTAGACCATCGAACCCTTGGGGAAAGGTATCATGTATCATTCATCTTTGCATTCCCCATAAACATTACCACTTATCAGGTGCTCTTCGCCTGTTTAGAAATCAACAAAAGTTGACTGATTATAACAACCAGTATATTTAAGGTGATTTTATAGAACGGGCCCTACATTTATGATCTGATGGCCAAAACTGAGATTGAAGTTCTGCTAATTACTCACTGTTTACCTATGGTCAAGTCATCACATCTGTAGGCTCTAATTTCCTCATCTGTAAAATGTAATTGGATTAGATCATCTCTCAAGTCTCTTCTAACCTGAAATCCCATGACCTTGATCTCTTGAGGTCTCTGAGAAAGCAGATGTGAATCAAACACAAAATCAAAGTTTATAGTTATCTTGTCTTGCATTCCCTGCTTGATGGGTGAATTTCTTCTGTAACATTCCTAACAAATTATCATCCAGCTTTTGTTCATGCAACTCCTGTCCCAGTTAGCTCATTACCAAAAAGGCAGCTTATTCTATCATTGGAAAGACCACTAGGTCAGGAAGTTCTTTTTATATTCAATTGAACTCTGCTTCCCTGTTAGCCTTCACCTAGTCCTAATTCTGTCCTTTGTGATCAAATATACAGTTAAATATACATATTCTTCCTTTATATGACAGCTGTCCTCAGATATCTAAAGGATACTCATGCTTCTTCTAAGTTTTGTTCTCTCCAAGTTAAACATGGCCATTGTCCTTCAAAGGTGCCTCATGTAACATTGTTTAGCAGCCGCTTCACCTCCTATTGAAAGGAAATAAGCATTTATGACACCTACTATACATCAGGCACTATGCTAAGTACTTTTACAAATATTATCTTTTTACCCTTACAACAACCTTCTAAGGTAGGTGCTATCACTATCCCTATTTTATAGTTTAGGAAATTGAAGAAAACAAAGGTTAAGTGACTTGCCCAACATCATACGGCAAGGAAATGTCTGAGGCCAGATTGAGACTGACTCCAAAGTCAGTGCTCTGTCCACTGCATCATAACCTGCCTCTGGACAAAAGATCTCTCTCTACTCAACCTGTAGTTAAATGTCTCCCCATCCCCACTCCCAATAATACTTGTCGTTATCTTGTATTTTTTTTTATTTAGTTATCTGTGTACACGTTGATTTCCTTCTCTAGAATATAAGTTCCCTGAGGGTAAGGGATGTTTTTTTATTTTTGTCTTTGTGGGCCCAGGACCTAGTACATAGTGGAAATTTAATCGTACTTGGAGCCTGCTCTGAGGAAATGGAGCCTATTGGTTGGGCTCTGTTATATAATAAATGTGTGTTGAGTAAATGAATCAATGATTGGTCATGAATTTCTAGCTTGTCACTGTCCCTCCTAAAAGGAGAAGCCCAGGAGTGAATAAAATGTTCCTGATATCCTCTTCCTGTAGATGAACAGAAGGTATATCACGTATAATTTATATTTATACATATTTAAATATAAATATCATATTGGTATATAATATGTAATATTTTTTTTTGCATTTTTTAATTCTATTTTTTTTAAACCCTTGTACTTCGGTGTATTATCTCATAGGTGGAAGATTGGTAAGGGTGGGCAATGGGGGTCAAGTGACTTGCCCAGGGTCACACAGCTGGGAAGTGGCTGAGGCTGGGTTTGAACCTAGGAGCTCCTGTCTCTAGGCCTGACTCTCACTCCACTGAGCTACCCAGCTGCCCCTATATAATATTTTGATTTATATATAAACATCAGAATTCCTTTTTCTAATATCATGACTCATAAAAGCTTAAGGGAGAAATAACTAATTGGTTTGAGTAAAATGATTAGCCATTTCTCAGTTATTTGAGAGAGTAAGATGACCTTCAAGGAGCTCGCGGTGCATCATGTGAGTAAGTGTGGCCTCACCATCCAAGCATCCACCCCACAGCTGTGTGGACTTGCTGGCATGAAGAACACAGTCAGTTCTCCCCTCATCAGGGATTTCAACTCTCCCTTGACACTCCACCAGAGTTTTTTCTTCTTTCTTTGCCCACCACATTATACCGTGTTGTATCCTCTCTTGTCAAATCCCTCCATGAGAAGAAACAGTCTCCCCAGCTGAGAAATCCATGAGGCAATCTAAGGCCAAATCCTGAACTCAAAAAAAATCTTGGCACTTTTCTTGGGAAAGGATCTGCTGTGCGTTGATGCAATAGTCATTCTCTCTGGCTTATTTATACCTTGGCTGGGGAGAGAAGAGTGCTACACAGAGGCAAGGTGCTACTAACAACATCTCAGGCTTCCTCAAAGCCCCTTCCTCTCTGTTATAGCTTACCTGCGGGAGAAAATGGCTGTGCCCGTTTCCCAGAGGATGAAACCAAGAGTCAGAGAGGCTAAATGCCTTGCCCCGGGTTCCATGGTTAAAAAGCAACAAAGCAAGGATCCAAACCCAACTCTGATTCTAAAAACAAACTGGATTTGAAGTCAGAAGACCTCAGTGCCTATCCTTGCTTTGTCTTATTGCCTGTGTGACCCTGGACAAGGCGATTCACATCTCTGGATACCAGTTTCCTCATCTGTAAAATGAAGGAGTTGGACTAAAAGGCTTCCAAGATCCCTACCAGGTTTAAATCTATAATTCTTTGAATCCTGGCGTTATTTCTCTAGCCACACTGCCATGGATGCCCATGGTTGAAGGGCTTTAGCTTTTATGTATTTTACCTGTAAATGTGCGAAAGAGGACATCAGACAAGGAAATTGTTTTTCTTTTCTTATTGTTTATTTTTGGCGAGGTACAGATAATAAGTGACTTCTATTTGATTCAAAATATGTTTATGAAACCCCTACTAGCTGTGAAGCATTATGTTAAGGACTGAGATATTATTTAAACCTTTACCTTCCATTTTAGAATCAAAACTAAGTATTGGTTCCAAGGCAGAAGAACAGTAAGGGCTAGGCATTAAGTGACTTACCTAGGGTCACATAGCTAGGAAGTGTCTCATTTGAATCTAGGACCTCTCTTTACTCTAGGCCTGGCTCTATCCATTGAGCTACCTAGCTGCCCCTGGGTACAGAGATTTTTAAAAACCTGTCCTTAACCTCCAGGAACTTGCTATCAGTCCAATTTAAGAAAGCTATAATGGGCACATAGGTAAATATAATAAAAGGCAAGGTGAGATAGGGGCCAATGAGAAACTCAAGGTACTTTAAGAAAATTTGGAAAGAGGTCAGGAGATCAAAGGGTCGTAGGTTTGGAGCTAGAGGGGACTTTCTTGGTCAGAAAGATTACTTTCAGTTGGGCTGAATCTTGGAGGAGGTGCCTTCAGAAAAAAAGCAGGATATCAATAGTTAAAAATATGAGGGAAACAAATCTCTCAGTCCTGGGGATTCGTGGAAGTAGGAAATGAAAGGCCGAGTTTGAGAAATAATCTTTAGTCCAGTTTATAGGGTGGAGAGTTCAGGAAGTGCAATGATAGATAATACCACAGAAAAGGTAACCTGAAATCAGTCTACAGAGGAACCTAAATGCCAGATTAAGACATTTTTGTTTGATGTTAGTGCAATTAGGAGCCTTCAAATATTTTGAAGCAAAATTCTGACAGGTTCCAAGCTTTTTCTTTTTTTAAGAAAAATTCAGGTCACCAGAAAAGGTCAGCAGATATATCGGGCATGAAGGCAGCCATCAGACACCTACGTTAGAACACCCCATAGTGCTCTTCCTCTAACCAGTACTGGTCACCAAAGGGCTCAAGTTGTCCAGTAATCAAGGCCACAAAAGATTCAAGAACCATGTTATTGAGTTGGTTGCAATGATGCTTGGCTCATCCATACACACATTTCAGAAAGAACTAGGTCAATACAAGCCAAAAGAAAGGACCATTACATGTTTATATAAGGTCAGACAGTGTCTCTCCCAGCCCACCCTCCTCCAAATACCTTACATTTATTTATTTTCTTTTTCCTTTTTTTAAAATTTCTTTAAACCCTTAACTTCTGTGTATTGGCTCCTAGGTGGGAAAGTGATAAGGGTGGGCAATGGGGGTCAAGTGACTTGCCCAGGGTCACACAACTGGGAAGTGTCTGAGGCCAGATTTGAACCCAGGACCTCCCATCTCTAGGCCTGACTCACAATCCACTGAGCTACCCAGATGCCCCCTTACATTTATTTTTAACATACCATACTTTGCTTAAATGTATATGTGTACACATGTATATTGTGTAATAGCAACTTACTGACCAAGTGTTTGATGATGGGCACCAAGAATCAGAAAGATGTCTGCCACAAATATAAGTGGAATATCCTTACCTCCCCATGTCACATTCTACAATCCAGCTAAGGCTGGTCTTGTTGACATTCCTCACATGTGATATTCCATCTCTCATCTCTGGTCCTTTGTCCCTGGCTATACCTCATGCCTGGAATGAACTCTATCTTCTGGAATAAAGCTGGTGTTCAAAAACATGATTTGGAATCTTATTTGGGGCACACGGATCTTAGCAATAATCCAGGGTAACCCTCTCCTCTCATAGAAACAGAAACAGAGAGGAAGGGGCTCGTCCAAGGTCATACAGCTGTTCAGTGGCTAGGACACTGCCATGCTTTTGATTTCAATGTCCCCAAGTAGTTCTGAGCTCATCAGAATCATATTATGAGGTTATGTGTTATATCTAAGCTGTTTATAACCCTGAGCTTTCACTCTGGGTTGAAAAAGCAAATGGAAAAGTAAATAAATGAAAGACTAAATAAATAAGTAGAGAGATAAATAGGCGAATAAACAAACCAATACATTAATGAATAGGTGGATTAATAAATAGGTAGATAAACAGATATAGGAATAGATAAATGAACAAATGAATAGATAAATGAATGGATGGCTAGAGGAGAGACAGAGAGAGACAGAGACAGAGAAACAGAAAGAGACAGAGACAGAGATGGAGAGAGAGAAAAAGACAGAAACAGAGAGACAGAGACAGAGAAAGAGATAGTGAAACAGAGAAAGAGGAATAGAGAAAGAAAGAGAAAGAGAGAGAGAGAGAGAGAGAGAGAGACAGACAGAGAGAGAGAGAAAGAGANAGAGAGAGAGAGAGAGAGAGAGAGAGACATATAGGGGAATTTCCTAAGGAAAGAGAAAAACAAAAAGATCAAGTTCTTTTAAACAGTATGGTAAAGAAGGTTGAGTTCAAAGCTTATGTCTGATAATGATTAGCTAGGCCATGACCAAGTGAGTGGATTTAGAACTAGAAAGGTTAAAATTCTTCTAATTTAACCCTCTCATTTTTATAGACTGGGAAACCAGAAAGGTTAAGGAGCTTGCCCAAAGTAATGGTCTTCAGTCTGAAGTTGCCATCCTCCCAAATCCATAATATCGTATTGTCATTTAACCTCTCTAAACTTAGTTAATTTTCCTCATCAGGTAAATGAAGATAAATATTATTTATTCTATCTGCCATGCAGAACTGTTATGGGGTAGTGAATTTCAGGTCAACATCCAGGTATCTACTTAAACTTTAAAAAATATATTAGCTCAGGAAGGGGCCTTGAGAGACCACCTAGTCTAATTCCTTCATTTTCAGTACTAACTTGTGATCTTGGACAAGTCACTTAACCTCTGTCTGCCTCGGTTTCTTCAATGATAAAATGGGGACGATAATAGCAATTACCTCCTAGGGTTTTTGTAAGGATCTAATGAGATAATAATTGTAAAGTACTTAACACAGTGTCTGGCATATAGTAGGTGCTATATAAATGCAGGCTATAATAGTGATTATCATCATCACCATTATTATTACATTACAGTTGAGGAAGTTGAGAATCATAGCAGTTAAGTGACTTGCCCAAACTAAGGAGTAACTGAGCCAGGACTGGAATTTCAGCTGTTTTTCTCCCTCTCTCTATGCAAGACTCTATCCACTATCTTACCTTATAAGACTTTGCTACATAAATGTGATATATTGATATATTATTATTATTTATTTATTACTCTATAACATATAAAATAATAACAAATTAATGGATTAATAAAATTATTATTATTAAACTACTATACATATATTTAAACTACTAAATGCCTTAGGAGAAAAAACAACAAAAAGACAAGATCCCCCCAAAAGACCCACACAACAGTGGAATCAGAAGGACTTTACTGGTTGATTTTCTTCATGTGGGAGGAATTTTTTTTTTTTTTGCCAAAAAGTGAGGCTTCCACATCAATCACCCATCTCCCCCTCCCCTAAAGGAAATAACATTACAAAGGCAGGAAAACACTTCAAACAACCTCCTTTGGCAGCCATGACTCTATGCAAAGTGACTGTCAGAGTTCAAAGGGAGGCCCGAGATTTAGAAGGTATGGAGTGGTCACATCAACCCTCCTAATGCTTTTACCTTTTGGTGACAAAGCTACCCCGAAACCCATCAGTGACATATCAGACTGTGGGTCGGAGCCGCAGGCTTCCTGCTTTGCAAACAGATTTTCCGAGGGAAGGGACGGGAGGCCCTGTGTTGACCAGGTAAAGATTCTAGAATCAATCACAAGGATTATAAAGTGTAGAAAAGCTCTCAGACTGTAAAATGTAGGAAATTAAAGCATGGGTGCAACAGAGCTGGAAGGACTCAGGGCCATTGGATATCAAAATTGGGGGGCAATTTAGAAGACAGAACAGGAGATTTGGAAGAAACTCTAAAAATATCTAGTCAAGACTGGTTAACCTGGGATGTAGAGACAATGAGTCTGTGGAAAGATTATATAAAAATGGCTAAGAACCCCATATCTCATCCAAATCCTTTATTTTATAGACGAAGAAAGAGAAACGCAATTAGGTTAAGTGACTCGCCCGACATAATCCAGGAACAAAATTAAAATCCTATCCATAGTCCCTTTCAGTCCAAGTTTAGGGAGTTTTCCATTTGGTTGCCGCCTCTATTTATGGGTTTATACATCCAGCTTCTCCACTGTTTTTTTACTTGCCTTCAAAAGTAGATCCATTTTAAAATTCAGATCACTTAACATTACTTCCTAAATTCACTATTAGCTGCTTTGGGCAAATAAGAGAAGGATCATGTGTATCAATGGATGCAAATTTTTTTTTTGTAACTTCAAAATTTTGCTATGATTTACTCAATATATATAAACACATGTGATGCAGCTTGGTCATTTGAGGTATTCTGAAATTCTAGAAAATTGATGCTTATTGTCGTATTTGTCCAACTCTCTATGAATCCATTTGGGTTCATTTTTCTTTTTTTTTTTGGCAAAGGTACTGTGAAGGTTTACCATTTCCTTCTCTGGCTCATTTGACAGATGAGAAAGCAGAGATAAACATGGTTAAGTGACTTGCCTAAGTTCACATGGCTAGTAAGTATCTTAGGTGGGATTTGAACTCAGATCTTTCTGATTCCACGCTGGTCACTATCTATCCACTGCACCACCTAGGTTCTTTTATGTCCTTATTACCTTCCAACTAAATTATTGTAGTAGCTTAGTATTTAAGGGAGAAAAAACCCTTACCTTCCATGTTAGACGTGTATTGGCTCCTAGGCAGAAGAGCATTAAGACCTAGACTCTGAAGGTTAAGTGACTTGCTCAGGGTCACATAGCTAGGAATGTCCAATGCCTACCCAGGACCTCCTGCCTCTAGGCCTGGCTTTCAATCCACTGAGACACCTAGCTGCTTCCAGCAAGCTTAGTATTTTATCTCCCTGCCTTGTCTCCCTTTTCAAAGTGTTCTTTTAGTCAAATCAATTCAAATCACTGTGAATTTGTTGTATATCTACTCTGGGCCATTGTGCTAAGTGCTGGGGTTACAAAGAAAAGGAACAGGAAAGAAAAGGAAAGGAATGAAAAGAAAAGAGGAGAGAAGACAAGAGAAGAGACAATAACAAAAGAAATTAAATGAAAAGAGAAAAAAGGAAAGACAAAAGGCAAAAGAATAGAAGAGAAAAAGAAAAGAGAAAAGGAAAGGAAAGGAAAGGAAAGGAAAGGAAAGGAAAGGAAAGGAAAGGAAAGGAAAGGAAAGGAAAGGAAAGGAAAGGAAAGGAANTTTTTCTTGGTTTTGTGAATTGACTGTTTGGCAGCCACTAAATAACTCACAAGGAAAGGAAAGGAAAGGAAAGGAAAGGAAAGGAAAGGAAAGGAAACACAAGGAAAGGAAACACAAGGAAAGGAAACACAAGGAAAGGAGACACAAGGAAAGGAGACACAAAAGAAAATAAAATCTTTCCTCTCAAGGAGCTCACAGGCTAATAGAGATGACATGAAAAATACATATACAAGCAAGATATTTACAAGATAAATATTAATAACTGACATTTATATGGTGCTTACTATATGCCAGTCGATAGAACACTGGGCTTGAAATCAGAAAGATTCATCTCCATGAATTCAAATCTTACTGCAGACTCTAGTTGTGTGACCCTGGGCAAGTCACCTAACCCTATTTGTCTCCGTTTCCTTAACTATAAAATGAGCTGGAGAAGGAAATGGCAAACCACTCCAGTATCTCTACCAAAAAAAAAAAAAAAAAAAAAGGGATCTAGGAAGAGTCATACAGGACTGAAAAATGACTGAACGAGATTCTTAAATCCACCCTCTTTGCTACTCATATGGCTCCAGTCTGGTGAACACATCGAGCCCCAAAGTCCTTTTTCTCCTCAAGAAGTCCTCTCTTCATCCCAGCTCCAGATTGCCAGCTTTTCTGCTGCCTGAAGTCCTGCTCTTGAGCTCCATCCTCCCTCAAGAGAGTGCCTCTCCATATTTATGCCTGTCTGGAACATGTATCTCTCCTTTCTCAACTCCATCTTGACCTGTCTCAAAGTGGTTCTCCAAATGTTGGATGCATCTCTTTTGGGGTAAATAGCTCTGCTGCTAGGTGACATGGCTAAGAGAACAGGCAGAAGAGAGCAAAGTCCCTCCCCTTCAGGGTAAAAAGCTAAATTCTTCCCCTTTCTGTCTCCAGGGCTTATCAATTTAAAATCACTGGGGCATGGCCAGTTTTTTTTTTTCTCCTCCAGTGGCCATACTCCCTTTAATTCCATCCATTCACACCTCATAAAGGGGTCACTGGGTGTTAACACCTTTTATTACATTAACACTTCTATCCTCTGTGATTAGATTCTCTGACTATATCAAGTCATATAGGGGGAGGGAGGGGAGTAATTCGAATCTCCCCTGCACATTTCTTAAGTCTCTTGGTTATCTCTAAAAAACAAAACAAAACAAAAAACAAAAAACTTGTGTTTGTTTCTAAGGGCAGGTACATTCTGCTTTAAGTAAATAAATGAGAATCCCATTTCACAGAAGATGAAGTGGATAGATGATTTTTCATTTTGTAAAATAATTGTTCTCTAGAAAAGATCCACCATATTAATTCCTTTCAATAAGTGAGCTCTCCCGGTGCATTTAAAACATGAACCGATGTGCAAACTGTTACTCCTGAATATTTGTGAATAAATCATCTGTAGTACAGAGACATCAGACTGTGTTCTATGTCTGACTGCCTGGCTGCTGGGAGATCCTGTTGGCTTTTTGATCTCCTTTATACATTATAAATCAATAAACAGCTAAACATCACTTCTGGACCTAAGGGATTTTTATTGTTCCCATGGAATTAGCTTCCCACCCTACCATACGCACTGAGAATGTTATTCCATCTAACATCATGTCTTTGCAGATAATAAAGATAGCCGGCATGTATATGGCACTTTAAAGTATGCAAACCCCTTTGCGCTCATCTCATTTGAGCCTCTAAGACAAGGATACTTTGGAGGAGTAAAGTGATGCCTGGGAGAGAGTGTTAAATTTGGATTTAGAAGACCTAAGTGTGAGATAAGACTGCCATTAACTATATGTATGATGGAAGATAAGATATTTACCCTAGAAGCCTCAGTTTCTTCATCTGTAAAATTAAAAGGTAGGGAGAGAATCTTAACATGTAGGATTTCCTCCATCTCTAAGCCTATGACCCCCCATTAGTATTATCATTTTACAGTTGGAGAAACTAGATTCAGGGAGGATGAATGACTTGACCAAGGTCACACAGAGAGTGTCAGTGGTAGAGTCGATTAAGGGCAGCATGTACGGGGGAAGGGGAAGGATATAGAGATAGAGACTCATTAGGAAGTCCTGATGTGGAAAGTTCCTATCAGTACAGATCTCCAGCTTCTCTCTAATTTTTTGCCTTAGAAGGTTGTCTGAAGACATTAAGCAACTCGCTCAAAGTCACACTTCTGAAATGCTTAGGTTTTGGACTTAAACCTTGGCCTTCTGGACTCCAAAGTAGCCCTTTATCCCCTTCTCTAAGTTGCTTCTTTTCTCTATGGTTTTAAAAAACCTAACAAAATGTTATTATTAAAATTCCCAAAGTGTTTGAATAGAGGTCATCAGTAACATCTATTGCCTTGTTTAATGAAAGTAACACTTTTCAAGACAAGATTTGGGCTTTGTTTTTTCTTTTAATTCAATTTGCACTGAAACTGCTTATCATGTTCATTTGAAGGCTTTGATGTTTCTTCCATGGGCCAGAACTGATTTCCCCCACACCTTATCTTAATCCTCTACATCAGTGGTTCCCAAACTTTTTTGGCCTACCGCCCCCTTTCCAGAAAAAATGTTACTTAGCCCCCTGGAAATTAATTTTTTTTAATTTTAATAGCAATTAGTAGGAAAGATAAATGCACCTGTGGCCATCACTGTTCTCCTGAATCGCTGCAGCACCCACCAGGGGGCGGTGGCGCCCACTTTGGGAATCACTGCTCTAGAGCCTCCTAACCTCTTCCCTAAGCCCTCTCCAAGTCCTTTTCTGGCCACCCTCCTCCCTCTCCCCCGTCACCTCTCAATTTTCTAGGAGTCATCCCCTTCCAATCACAGAACCTCGGGGTTGAAAGGTACCTCAAAAATTAGCTAGTCCACACTCCATCTGAACAGGGGGTCCTCTTTACAATGTTCCAAATAAATGGCTGTTCAACTCTTGCAGAGATGGCCTCCAGAGAAAAGGAGTTTTCTACCTTCTGAGCCAGTCCTGAGCCAGTGCCTACCTTGAGGTAGAGGTTAAGTGACTTCCCAAGGCCATATAAGTAATAGACAGAGGGAGGGTTTGAACTCATGTCATCAGACACGTTGTGTTGTCTCCCAACTGAATTGAGATAGTTCACCAGATATAGCCTTTCCATTTTTTCCTCAGAAGTTTCTCTTGAATAAAGACATCCTTCCCTAATATTTATGTTTGGGGATTTATTAAATGCTGAGTTGCTTTGCTTATTTGTTTTCATATCTTGCTTATCTTGTCTATTCTCTATTTTTATCCAGAGCCAGATAGTTTTTTAATAATTATGACTTTAGAGTACATACAATTTGAGATCAACTATTGCCAAGCCTTACCTCCCACCCCTTCTTATTTTTTCATGATTTTTCTTGATATGCTTGACCTTTTGTTTCTCCACACAAATATTGCGCTTTTTTGGTCTAATTTCATAAAATATTTCTCCAGGAATTTGATTGACCAAGTCATTGTCTAGAGAGTAATTTGGGTAGTATCATCATCTTTTTTTCTTCACTGATCTGACTCAGTCATGAACATTGAACATCCCTTCAAGAAAGAGTTAGATAGGGGCAGCTGGGTAGCTCAGTGGATTGAGAGCCAGGCCTAGAGACAGGAGGTCCTAGGTTCAAATCCGGCCTCAGACACTTCCCAGCTGTGTGACCCTGGGTAAGTCACTTGACCCCCATTGCCTACCCTTACCACTCTTCTGCCTTGGAGCCAATACACAGTATTGACTCTAAGATGGAAAATAAGGGTTTAAAAAAAAAGAAACAACTATATATTAACCTATTATGAATTAGTCTAGGGAGGAATGAGAGATTAGAAATCTCTGATGGTTGAAGGTTAATAACATGGAAGGAAAACATGACCTATCAGATTATGTCACTTTGCCCTTTGGAGGCAAGAGTCCTAGGACATTACTGTAGGATTGATTTCTTTTTCTCTTTTTCTTTTATCTCTTGAAATAAAAATAGGCTTATCCTGAACATTTGACATATGGCCATATTATTTTTACTAAAAGAGGCTTAGAAGGGAAACTGGGCCAGTAGTTTTCTGGATATAATAAAAAGTTCAGACCATAGTCAGTGGTCAGTCTCAGAAACATGCTTAATCCCTGCCTGAGTCCTAAGAAAGCTGGGTCATGCCAGCAATTCCATCCTGAAAAAATATGACAGTGGGTCAATTTCCAATTTCCAAAAAAAAAAACCACACTGTGCCTCCATGTTGTTTTTCTTCATTAATAATAATTTAGTGGATAGAAATCTACCAAGAGACTGTGACTCATGTAGTAGCCCATTCTCCTTATTTTGTAGATGAAGAAAGAGATCTATAGAGATTAATTATCCATACTCACACATATAATAAATGTCGGAGTCATTTCTTAAACCTAAGATACATGATCACCCTAGTATAAAAATGAAAGCTTTGGGCTGAAAGTTAGGAGACTTGGACTCTAGCCCCAACTCTGTGACCGTGAATTGACTTCCTACAATTGGAAAAGGACATCAAGTCCAACCTCTTCATTTTGCAGATAAAAAAAAGAAGGTTCAAAGATTATAAAATAACTCACATTTCATTAAAAATTCTTCCCCCACAATAATCTTTGGAAGTAATTACTACAAGCATTGTTTCGACCATTTTATTTGTGTGTGTGTGTGTGTGTGTGTGTGTGTGTGTGTGTGTGTGTGTGTGCTACTTCTCAATATTATATGGATAAATTTAAGGGTTTTTCCCACTATGTTTTGCTTTCTTCTATATCCACTAGTCACTAAACTATTCCTTGAAATAATGAAAAATAATTAAATAAAACTGACCAGTAAAAGCAGATACAACATTTCTCTCCTATAGTTTCCCATCTTTCTATCCAAAGAATTATACATTTAAAGTTAGGACAATTATTTTTTTTAACTCTTACTTTCTGTCTTAGAACCAATCCTCTGTTTTGGCTCCAAGGCAGAAGAGCAGTAAGGGCTAGGGAACACGGGTTAAATGACTTGCCCAGGGTCACACCACTAGAAAGTATCTAATGATTGGTTGTTGTAAATAATCTGAGTTCACCTGCTCATTAGTGTTTGTTTTCATTTCTATAATTGTAGTCCTTCTTCCCTGCTTACATTATGCTGCATCAGTTCATGAAAATCATTTCATGTTTCTCTTAACTACCCATGTTTGCTGCTTCTTAAAGCATAATAATATTGTATTGTATCAATTTAATATTATTTTATTGCTAATCTTTTATCTTTATACTACTTTCATTTCCTAATTTAACTCTTTCCCTCTACTATTCAGTTCATTTTACTTGGAACAAAGATTTTAAAAAGAGAGGGGGACAAAGCAGGTCAGCAAGACCAAAAAGCATTATCAATTATATCTGATAATATTTCCAGTGTTCCACACTCAAAGTAATCTTTCCTACAACACATCTTTGCAAAGAAAGGGAAAAAAAGTACATTATCTCAATTATTCTCCAAAACTAAATTTGGCTATTTGGGTTCACTTGAATTTTTTTTTTCCATTTACGTCATTTTGATCTTTGTGTATTATTTCCTTCATTGTCCTTACTTCGATCTGTTTCACTTCATCTAGGTCTCCTCTGGATCCTCAGAATTCTTCCTATTTGTTGTTTCCTAAAGCACAGTAATAATCCATTACACTCATGTTTAGCCATTCCCCATTCCTTGGGTATGTATTTTTCTGCCATTTCTATTCTTCCATAAAAAGTATGAATATTTTTGTACATATGGGGTCTTTCCATCCTGGATTCTCTTATGGCCATTTTATAGATAATTAACCAAAAATATTTATTAAATACTTAACTGCTTACAAGTCTGTGATAAGGCCTGGGGATACGAGAAAGAAAAAAGAGTATTAACATTTCCATAAAAGGAAATTTCAATCCTTAGATGAAATGACTCTGAGAAAAAAGGATAAATTGACTTGGCCACAGTCTTATGACTAGGCAAAAGGCAGAATGAGTTGGTCAGAACACCTGGGTTCAAATACTAGTCCTACCTACTTACAACCAGTGTAATTGTGGGAAAGACACTTCATCTCCTTTGAACATCAGTTCCCTCAAATATTGTAATGTTAGAGGATGGCAGGATGGAATCCCTGCAAAATACAGGGTCGGCCGACCCTGTATTTTGCAGGGATTCCATCCTGCCATCCTCTACATTACAGTATAAAATCAGATGGTTGAAGTAGGCAGCCTCTAAGATATCTTTTATAAAATATATCTTTTATTAAATATCTACTATATTTTAATCCTGGGACTCCAGAAGACCAAGCCAGGTCTCCTGACTGCCATGTTGCAGCTGCCTCTTCTATTATTCATGAGGGGATAATTGTATTAGTAAATTCTCCGTCTCTAGGTTTTGCTGGCCATTAAATAAAAATCTTTATAGTAAATGGGATATCAAAAAAAGTGGATAAAATTATATTGGTGGACATGGTAAAACGTGGTCGCTGGAGACACCAGTTAGCCATATAAACAAAAGATGGGTGGCAAAGCCGGAGATTTTTCCATTTTTTTCTTGTTTTTGACAGCCAGTGGCGGCAGTGATGAATTTGTGAAGTTATCTAATTTTCCACTGTTTTAATTAGAGGCCTAGGCTAGGAGGCCTAACAGCTGGGCTCTTTGTACTGCTTTCTGTTGCCTGACAGAGAAAAATGTCTCCCGCAGTGTCCGCCAGGCTCTTAGCCTGGCCTAAAGCAAATGCAACTTCTGAGATCCATAAACTTGTGGTTTGGAGACCCGAACGCTATTGGAACTGTTCTCCCAGCGAGGCCAGCAGGCACGATTAGTGAGTGGCCCAAGGGGCTCCCTGGCACTGGGGCGGGTTCAGGGGCAGGCAGGGTCCTTCTGAGGATGGGGGCGCCGAGGGGGAGGATGGAGGAGAGGCTGGGAAAGAGAGGGAGGGAGGAAAGAGCATCGGCTGGTTCCAGCCCAGATCAAGTGCAGCCGCCTCATTGTTCTTGAAATCCACCCTGGAGTTGGAAAGGAACTCGCTCTTGGTCTCCAAGATATGCCTTTGATTGCACGGCGCATGTATGCACGGAGTAATTGAATTTATGGCTCGCCTTTTGCCAAGGGATCTTCTATGTCTTTCCCTAAGTAGGGAAGCACCACTCCTGCCCCTTTGGGGTCTCTGGCCAGGATCTTCTTGGCTCAGCTCAGGAGGGAGAAGGCTGAGAGCAGCTGGAGGGGACTGGAAGGTCTTCCTCCCTGAGCTTGGGAATCCCCACCGTGGAACTCACTGTAAGACCTTGACAATGTCACTTGACCTCTAGGGGCCAGGATTCCTTCATGTGTCCACCAGATGATTCCAAAGACCCCTTCCAGCCCTCAGTCCTATTTTTCTTTGTACTGTACGATCTCTAAGCACTCTTGAGGCAATGATACTATAACAAGTACTATTATTATTTATAGAACTTTAAAGTTTGCAATTCATTTTACATGATTAGTGACTTTTTTTTTAAATCCTTACCTTCCATTTTGGAATCAATCTTATGTATTGGTTCCAAGGCAGAAGAGCAATAAGGGCTAGGAAATGGGGGATAAATGACTTGCCCAGGGTCACACAACTAGTAAGTGTCTAAGGTCAGATTTGAACCCAGGAACTCCAGGCTCTGGGATCTCAGTCTACGGAGCCACCTAGCTTCCTCCTAATAAGTGACTTTTGACACCTGCTTCAAGTCACCAAACTCACAACTAATCAACACAGAAGGGAAATGAACTCTCTATCTATCCATAGTTATTTCCCCTATGCTGCCCTCAACTGTTTTGTATGTGTTTACTATCTTTATGTTTATTCTGTGTATATTTCTATTTGTGCTGGTTATATCTTCTGCAAGAATATGATAAATAATAGTTATTATTTATTGTATCTTGTATGACTGTCTTCACATTCATTCTGTATGTACTTCTATTTGTCCCTGTTGTGTCTCCTATAAGAATATAATAAAAATAATTATTTTTATTTTTATGTATTTATATATATTATACTTACATAATATATTTACATTATATTATTTATTTATCATATAATTTGTATATCTTTATATATAAAGTAATTATTTTATGATATCTTGTATTTACTATATTTATTTTTATTATATAATATCACCTATTATATAATATTCATTATTTATTATATCGTGCATTTATTATCTTTATATTTATTCTATATGCTCTTCTATTTGTGCTGGTTGTATCTCCTGTGAGAATATAAAAATAATAGTTATTATTTATTATATCATGCATTTATTATCTTTATATTTATTCTATATGCTCTTCTATTTGTGCTGGTTGTATCTCCTGTGAGAATATAACAATAATAGTTATTATTTATTATATCATGCATTTATTATCTTCATATTTATTCTATATGCTCTTCTATTTGTGCTGGTTGTATCTCCTGTGAGAATATAAAAATAATAGTTATTATTTATTATATCTTGCATTTATTAGCTTTATATTTATTCTATATGCTCTTCTATTTGTGCTGGTGGTATCTCCTGTAAGACTATAATAATGATAGTTATTATTTATTATATCTTGCATTTATTATCTTTAAATTTATTCTGTATATTTTTCTATTTGTGTTGGTTGTCTCTCCTGTAAGAATTTAATAATAATAATATCAAAACAATAGTTATTTATTTTACCTTACATATATTTTCTCTATATTTATTTTATATGAAATTCTATTTGTGCTGGTTATCTCTCCTATAAGAGTATAACAGTAATAATAGTAACAAAGACAGTAATTATGATTCCTTGTATTTATTATCTTTATTTCATTCTGGATGGATTTCTATATGTACTAGTTGTCTTTCTTATAAGAATGCCATAATAATGTTCTCTAACAGTATAATAATGAAAAATGACGATGATTATTATAACTTCGTTTTCTCTTTCTTTGGAAGTTACCCAAACTGTTCGTTGAATGTGAGTCCAGATCAGAATTGCAGGGGTTGCAAGTCACCTGGCTGAAAAGGGAGAGAGTGACATACCCCATCCATGCCTGAGAATCAGATTGGCTTGTGGGCACCGCGCCACGCCAATGAAGTTTCTCCTCTGAGAGCGAGGGGATGGCACCTAGTCAACCCCTGGTCCTAAGCCCCTTCAAGAAAAAAATCCACATTATCTGGGAAGCTTTGTAAGTACAAGGTTTGCTTCCAATACAGGCAGTCCATTTTCATTACTTTTACTCTCAGGAAGGCTGTTCCAGCATGAAGTCAAAGACTTGTTGAGTATGAAGCAAGCAATGATCTTGAGTAAATTTGATGAAATATTCTTTGTCTGTTAAGTATTAGAGATTTTGTGTTTAGGCATAAATACAATATTGGCCTATCATTGACTCTTCCAAAACTGTTTCCAAGATGGTATTGGGGAAGCTAATGAAAATAGAAATATACCTCCTTTGAGAATGCAGAGGACTGTTCTGGATTGGGGACGTGGAGAATATGTTCAGAATGTACCCCCTCCAGCTCCATTTACCTAGGAGAGAAACATTTTCAAATAGAAAGAGAGTGTGATGAGGTTCTGACATATAATATAGCTTCCCCATGCAGAGAATCATGTCTACACGTAAGGGAAATGCCTTGGAGGGACCGAGGAGTAGGTATGAATTCTGTCACTGATTCCAGTTGGATAACTACATGGTAGGGAGGAACCTTTTCCATTTAGATGGATAACTAGAACTTCCCAGGTCTTCCAAAAGGTCTGAGTCACCATTGGCTGCCTCGCTGCTTCACTGGAATCTGGGGCAGTTCAGTGACTCATTTGTACAAGATGTGTGTCCAGGCAGTCAGACTTCAAGCATCAAACCTATTTCGGGCCATGGACTAAGCCAGAGATTTATAAAGAAAAGAAACAACAACAACACCACACGGTCCCTCCTCCCAAAGAGCTCACCGTCTAAAAGCAGAGACATCATCCCAGCAACCTTGCATCTGTCCATGGAAGTCTTTCCATGTTTCTCAGTATTCATCATGTTCATCATCTCATGGGCCAGCCATATTCCATTATTCCTCAACGGATGGGCACCTACATTGACACACGCTTTCTGCTACCAAAAAAAGAGCGCTGCTCAAAGCATTTTAGGGGGCTTGATTCTTCTCAAGGAACTCCTTGTTGTATACGCCTAATATGGGTCTCTTGGTCAAGTGGCATATGAGTATTTTGGTCTTTTTATTTGCATCATTCCAAGTTGCTTTGCAGAACGGTTGTACTCAATGTTGTAGCAACAGTGCATAAGGGAGCTTGTCTTTCCACAAGCCCTCCAACACTGACTATTTCCTGGAAAAGGTTAGGCATATCATCTAACTTAACATGCTTAACATATCATCTAATTTAACATGCTTAACTTAACATAGTTTCTTCATTTGCAAAATGGAAGAAAACTAGATGGTTCTTAAGAACCACAAAATTTTAGCTAAAACAGATCAGACATTTCCTATTGAATTTTAAAATAAATGAGTGATTTTTATATTGAATTTAAACTAAATATTGTATTTACGAGTAAGGAACAGTCTCTTTTTAAATATTTCTGTTCCTTTAGAACATTTGTTAAGATTTCTTTTTTAATTTAATTTTTTGTTACATTTTAAGTTCTGAGCTGTCTCCCTCCCTCCCTCCCCACCCCACATTAGAGAAGGTAAGGTTTCTTATAAAGAATAAATTAAGGGGCATAGAGAGTCAAATCTGGAGTCGGGGGATCCTGGATTCAAATCTAACCTCAGATACTTCCTAGCTGTGTGACCTTGGTCAAGTCACTTAATCCCAATTGCCTAGCCCTTCAATATGGATTCTAAGACAACAGGTAAGAGTTTTGTTTTTTTTTAAAGAATAAATAAAACAAATATTTTTGAGGACCTACTAGGTGTCTGATTCAATGAGGGGAGAGGATAGAGAAGAAATTTAAACATATTTCTTGCCCCCTATGAGTTTATAGTCTAACTAAGAATTCAGGAGACACAGAGTCTAATTTGAGGACAGTGAAATGCTATATTTTATAGACCAGTTGTTTCCAAACTTTTAAAATTGTCAGTAACAATAGTAAAATCAATTTTTATTACTCTTCCAATATGAATATCTACCACACTAATAATTAGGGGTAGGAATACAGATTGATACTTGAACTGTGATTTCATTGTTTAGAGGACTCCCAGGTGAGTCAACTCCCTCTACCAATATAGATCAGTACTGTCTCTGCAACTTCTTTTCTTACATAATTGCTTGGAGCACTAAGACATTGTGTCTAACCCTACTCATTACGCAGAGTATAAAACTTTCACAAAATTACAAATTTAAAAAGAATGAGAAAAAGGTAAAATAATATTTGGTCCTAGAGTCAATATAGAGCCGAGAGGTTATATCAAGTAGGAGAGCAATGGGACCAGACCTGCACTGTGATTCCACAAATCAAAAATTGCTAGCCATAACTCCTGCCTAAGCAGCACCTGAGAATGTAAAGAAGAAGAGGGATCCCACAAAAGGAAGCTTTTGGAAGAGGAAGGCTTTTTTTTAAGGAAGAAGACTTTTCAAGTAGTAAAGTAGGCTAGAAGGAGAAAGCTTTGCAAAGATTAAGAGCTTTGCATTAAGCGCCTATTGTCTTCTGTGAAGACTTTCCTAGTCAGTGAAATGAGAATACTTGGTCATTTGTGGGGGTTCAGGAGAGATGAAGGTGGGGAAAAGATAGACACACAGAGACAGAGGGAAACAGGGACAAAGAGACAGAGACAGTGATAAAGACAGATAGAGAAAGACAGAAAGATGGAGACAGAGACAGAGAGAATAAGAGAGATGGTACTTTATTGCTATTAACTCTATATAATGTTCTGCTGATTCTGCTCACTTCATTTTGCATCATTTCATATAAATCTTTCCAGGGTTTTTTACTTTGTGATTTTCTTGTTCATCATTTCTTATATTCTATTACAATTATATGCTACAATTTGTACAGCCATTCCTCAACTGATGGATATCTCTTCAGTGTCCAATTCTTTGCCACCACAAAAAGAGCTGCTATCAATATTTGTGTAGAAGTAGATCCTTTCACCCATCTTTGATTTTTTGGGCATACAGACCTAGTAGTGGTATTGCTGGGTCAAAAAAGTGAACACAGATTTATGGCTTTTTGGACATAGTTCCAAATTGCTCTCAAGAATGGTTATATTAATTTTCAGCTCTACCAACAGTGTAGTAGTGTCTCAATCCCCCCCCCCCACACACACACACACACAACTTTCCTTTTTGGTCATATTAGCCACTCTAAGAGGTATGAGTGATACCTCAGAGTTGTTTTAATTTTCATTTCTCTAATTAATAGTGATTTGGAGCATTTTTTCATATGACTCAAGTCTTTGTAGAAGTTTCCTATCATATCTCCTTTGCCCCATAACTCTACCTTGCATATTTGTTTATTTGTAGATGCATCCTTTACCTGACCTACCTCTAGTAGGCTGTCATTTTTTTCTTTGCATTTCTAGCACCTTGCACACTGCCTAACACAGAACAGTTGCTTCATAAATATTTATCAGCCTTGTTGAGCCTCAGTTTCTCCTTCTAAAAGAGATAAGTGAATGAAATGATCTCCATGGTCCATTCTATCATAGACTGTCTTTTTTTTTAAACCCTTACCTTCCGTCTTAGAGTCAATACTGTGTATTGGCTCCAAGGCAGAAGAGTGGTAAGGGCTAGGCAATGGGGGTTAAGTGACTTGTCCAGGATCACACAGCTGGGAAGTGTCTGAGGCCAAATTTGAACCTAGGACCTCCCGTCTCTAGAACTGGCTCTCAATCCACTGAGCTACCCAGCTGCCCCCTCCATGGTCCATTCTAAATCTAAAATCCTGTGATCTTATTTGACTGCATTCTGGAAGTGTTTGTTAAATGGCCAAGGCCTGAGTACATTCTTTTCTGTCGTTTCCAGTGGGGTTCTTTGGGAGAAAAATTCAGAGAATAAGATGCCTTTGATTCTCTCCTAGTCACAATGTTTCCCCCATTAGGTCTCATACTTCTCTAACACATTTATCGTAAGGCAGATAGTAGTTTAGTGGCTAGAATGCTAGACCTGGAATCAAGAAGAATTGAATTTAAATTCTGTCTAAGAAATATGAAGCCCTGGAAAAGATATTTATTTCAGCCTCAGTTTCTTCATCTGTAAAATAGGGGAAACAATTAGCAGTTACCTCACAGAGTTGTTTCAACATCTGAATGAGATATAGTTCATACAACATACTCTGCACACATTAAAGCACTATGTAAAATGTGAGCTTCATTATTATGGGATCTTAGGTTTCAAAAGACTCATAGACATGATTTGATCCATTGGCTTCTGGTTAGTCATTTGCAGTCCCTTATAATGTTATCCAAGGAGTTTATGCTAAAAATTTAATATTTTACATTTATACAAATTAAAACCTTAATTTGGAATTTTTGAGGAGGAAATTATAATTTTAGTTATCCTAAGCATCTAATGCATAAGTCTAAAAGAATATTTATTATAAGTAGTCAATAAATTATGCTGGGAGTTCACAACACAATTCTTTTTTTGCTATTCAAAGGAATTTAACAAGAACAACAATAACCACCATCCCCCCCCCCAAAAAAAAAGAACCACTGATCTAGTCCATTTCCCACATTTGGCAGAGAAAAAACTGAGACTTTAGCAAGGTTTTCCAAGGTCACGCATATACATTCTGTATCTGAGTTATCTATTTTTGTCACTGACTCTCCTACTAAACTTTAAGCTCCATTAGTTCATGGACCACATTTTATCAAAAGTTTACATTTTGTCAAAAGAACTGAATCTACTCCTACTCCCTCCTTTTGCAGTATAAAAAACTGAAGCCTAGAGAGGGTAAGGGCTTGGTCAAGACTGTTCATTGAATTAATGGCAGAATCAGGACTCGATCTCAGGACTTTTTAGTTCCAAGCCAGTATAGCATACTTATTCCAGGTCAGATTTCTAAGCCAATGATAGCACAGGAGGCTTGGGCTTAGGTTTGTAGACTAACCCAAGCATCCCTAAAATCCCTAGGGTGCCCAGATAGTTTGTTAAATCCACCTGATGTGGGAAAAGGACTATAAGAAAGGATGAGAACAAGCACTTGAAGAAATTAATGGAAACATCTCAGGAGCTCTTAGCGATCTGCCTCTATCTGTCAGCCAGACTGATTCCCATTGAGTGAGCATGAAGTGAAGGGAGGAAAGCATCCTTCTTCCATTTGGACCCATAATCAAGCTATGAAAATGTTAAAACAAAGTAGTTGTTAGCACGAGGTGCTTCGGTTTCCACTTTTAACCCCAGTAAGAAGGAAAATCCAAGAGAACAAAAACAACAGCTCCCATTTCTGGAGTGTTTTTAAACCTTCAAAGCACTTTCCCCAAAATAAATATTATTATTCCCATCTTACACACTGGAAAAACTACACTTCAAGATTAAGTGACTAGCCTAGGCTAACAGAGTTAGAAAATGTCTGAGGTAAGATTAGAAACTAGATCATAGGGTCATAATAGATTCAGTGGTGAATGGTGCTTTACATGCCACCAAGATCAATCTCTTCATTTTACAGATGGAAAAAACTGAGGCACAGAGATGCTAGGTACACTTCCCAAGATCGCACACATAGTTATCTATCTGAGTCAGAATTTGAACCCAAATCTTCCATCTCCAAGATCACTACTACATTCTGATCTTTCCACTATGCCATGATGCCTCAAATGTCTACATCTAGTATGGATTTGAGATTGTGCCTTTAAGGCTGCTAGGATCTGGAAGATGCTGCTGCCAAAATGCCAAGGGATAAAGAGTAAGCTTACACACATATATATATATATGGAATGGGTTTGGCAAGGGTCAAATGCTGAGTAGGGGGTAGAGAAAGGCAGTTGGTTAAAAAACATTTATTAATCTCCTACTGTGTGCTATGCACAAAGATGGAGCATTTTGTTCTAAGAATAGCAAAAATGCTGGTATCACTGGATCATAAAATATGGTTTGGGGAAGGAAAGGCAATGTAAGGTTTAAGAAGAATTGGAAGATATGTGTGGGCAGGGGGGCAGATTTTTGGAATGCTAAACAAAGGATTTTATATTTATCCTGGAGGTGATGGGGAGTCAGTGGAATTCACTGACCTGCCCTTTGGAAAGACCATTTGGACAGCTGAGTAGAGGGTGGACTAGAGTGGGGAGAGACTCGTGGCTGACAGACCCATCAGTGGGCTACTGCAATAGTCCAGACATAAGGTGATGAGGACCCGCAGCAGGGGGGTCACCTAGGGTGAGAAGAGAAAAGGGACAACATAGGGGAGATATTATGGAGGCAAAATCAATAGGATTCGGCAACAGATGGATATTGGAGATGAGAAAGAATGAAGAGTATGACACCTGGATTTCAAGCCTAGGTGACTAAGAAGAGAGTGATAACCTTAACAGCCATAAGTAAATTGAAAAGAGGAAAAGCTTTGGGAAAAATGTAATGAGTTCAGTTTTGGATGTGCTGAATTTAAAATGACTTCAAGAGACCCACTTCAAGATGTCCACTAAATGGTTAGAGATGAGCTGCTAGAGGTCAGTAGAAAGGACATAGGTGAATAAGTAGATCTGAGAACCATGAGAGGAAGTAGTTCAATTCTCCATTTGTTATGAGGGCAACTTTCAGAGGTTCACTCCAAATGCCTGATTTAGGACAATCACCTTTCCCTTTCTTTACCCAGAGAGTCATTATTTGGTTTTATTGACTCACAATGGATTTGACCTTTCTGGTCTAAATTCTACTGCTAACTCACAAGGTAATTAAGCAAGTTACTTCCCTCACTCTGGGCCTTATTTTCTTCCTCCTCCATAAAATAAGGGGACTTTGATTTCTAATTACTTCTCCAGTCAGTGAACTCCAATGGCTTCTGATTACTTCAAGTATCAAGTATCAAATTTTCTCATTGGTATTCAAAACCATTCATAACCTGTCCCCCTATTGCTTTTCCAGTCTTCTTTTTCTTTTAAAATTTCTTCTTTTTTATAACATAATTTCTTTTCTTTTTTTTTATAACATTCTATTGATGCATCTTGTTTCTACATTACAAGCTTTTGCAGATAAGATTCTTATGTCATGAGAGAATCCTCATAACAAAGAAAAAGAGTTGAGTAACTTTTTGTATATAATTCCTGAATGCCTTCCAGAATGGTGGTACCCATTTGCTGGTACAACAACAATGTATCAGTGTGCCTGTTTTCCCTCAACCCCTCCAACATTTATCATCTTTGCCATTCTGAAGAATGTGAAGTAGTATTTCAGAAGTACTTTAATTTGAATTTCTTTAATTATTACTGATTTTGAACATTTTTTCATATGACTATAGATAGCCTAGATTTCTTCCTTAGAGAACCATGTTCTCAGATAATTATCAGTGAAGGAGTATCTCTTTTTCATATAAATTTGAATTTGTTTCTCATCTTAGAAATGGGATCTTTACCAGATAGACTTGTAAATATTTTCATAATAATTTTCCTTTTAATATTAGCTTTATTTGTTTGTATTAAAATAATTATAATACAAATTATCCATGTTATCTCTGATGATTCTCTTTCTCCCTTGCCTGGTCATCTAAAGAGATAATTAGTAATTTTCCCCCTTTGTTTCTTTAAATTGTTTATGCCTTGACTTAATCTATCTAGGTCATGTACCCTCTTATCTTATATACCTTATTTCTTATCATGTACTCTGCAATTCAATGGCCTTGGCTTCCATTCCATCTCCTGACTAGACATTTTCACTGATGGTCCCCTGTGCCTGAACTCTTTCCCTCTTCATCTCCATGTTCCTTGGCTTCCAAGTCTCAACTAAAATCCTACCTTCTCCAAGAAGGCTTTCCTGATCCTCCTTAATGCTAGTCTCTTCCTTCTGGTGAATATCTCCAATTTACCCTGTCCATAACTTGTTTGTACATAGCTCTTTGCATGTCGTCTTTCCCAGTCTTCTGTGAGCTTCTTGAGAGTGATGGTAGTCTTTTGTCCAAGACAAAGTCAGCATTTTAATAAATGCTTGTTGACAGAAGGTTCAATGTAATTAATTCCCTTTGTAATTCTATGTATTTTATCTTATGTAATTAAAAACATTATTATGAGGAGTCCAATGACTTCACCAGACAGTTAGAGGGGACTACACCATTGAAAAAGTTAAGAATCCCTACCAAAGAAGGTAAGTCCAGAAAATATGTAGTTGATAAAAAGTTAGGAGACCTTGATAATATGTTCCATGACAGATTCAAGATCCAACATACTCTCCACAGGCTGTGGACTGAATCTAAAAATATGGGATTTAAATAAATTCCAATTCTAACTCTAATTCATTTGTATTTTTAACTCTAATTCCATTCCTTTTTTTTAAACCTCTCTTTTAAAAAAAAGTTAATAAAAAGTTGATAAAAAGTTAGGAGACCTTGATAATATGTTCCATGACAGATTCAAGATCTTTGCTGCATCATTCAGTCTCTCTGTCTCATTTGCCTCAGGTCTGACACACCCAGCCAGTGAGTGTCTGAGTTCAGATTTGAACTCAGGAAGACGAGTCTTTCTGACTCCAGGCCTGCACCATCTAGCTGTTCCATTGTTTCTAGAAGCTACGTTTTAGACAGGACATAGACAAGCTTCAACATTTCCAGAGGAAGAAAACCATGATGGAAAGAGGGCTCGGGACCACGGCATACAAAGGCTGGTCGAAAGAACTACAAATGTTTAGACTGAAGAAAAGAGGAGACGTGATGCCTGGATTCAAGTCCTTGAAGGAATGTCATGTGGATGGATTAGACTTCTTCCACTTGGGCAAAGCTAGGGAAAACTGATAGAGGTTACAAAAAGGAAAATTCAGTTTAAATACAAGGGAAACTAAGCTAGAACTATCCAAGAGTCGAATGTGAGGTCCTCACTAGGAATCTCTTAGCAAAGGCTGTCTGACTGCTATCGATGCTATAGAGGGAATTCTGGATGAAAAATGAATCAAATTAGACTTACTCTGAGGTTCCTTTCAGCTCTTACATTTTGTAATTGTGTGAATTAGTATGATCCATATTGTTTTGCATTGTCCTGAACTATTCTCTCTCAGGAATATAGACATCGAGAGTTGGGAAAGATAATTATAGAGCTGGGTTAGTTAGAGAAGGCAATCTATGCCTTGAAGGAAGTATACGCTTTGAATGCCTGGTGAGAGAATTCCAGGAGTTCAGACAGGAATTTAAAAAAAAAAGCCAACAACAAAGAAGGAGAGGTCCATTTGCTGTACGTTTGGGAGAAGCCTGGTACAAAGTAAGAAGAGCCCTCCTAATTTAAATGCAGAACTGGTTTGAGGATTGGATGGGCCAACAATAAAATAATTATAAAATAGGACCTTGAAAATATCACTAGGAAAAATGAAAGAAACACTGGAATGGGGGAAGGGGAGCTAAGGGGGAGGACCTCTGCCTTCTTCCTGCCTGGCTGCATTCCTGAGAGAGAAGAGACAATGCTGTAAAGGGGAGAGCCCTCTGGCCCTCCCCATCCAAGGCCAACATATGGCTCTGTACTTTGCCACTTTGCCTCTGTTCTTTCCTGTTTTAGGTAAAAGAGATTGGAGAGGGCCATGACTCTGGAAACTTTGAAAGGTCAGGAGAAGCAGTGAAGATTAGAAAGAAAACAGTTAACTGGGAGATAAAATCTTTTCAGCAACTTTCTCTCCTGAACATTTCATTTCCAAAGATATTCAAGGAATTGATTCAAATTTATAAAAATAAGAGCCAGGCATCAGTTGATAAATTATCAAGTGGTTTTGAACAGGTTGTTTTCAAAGGAAGAAATCCAACCTATCTACAACCATAAAATAATACTCTAAATCACTAATAATTAGAAAAAATATTAAAGCAACTGTGAAGCTCCAGTTCCCATCCATCAGATTGGGAAAAAATGACAAATATTGGAAGGTCTGTAGGAGAACAGCCACTGTTGAAAAGGTCATGAATTAATTAAACCATTCTAGAAGACAATTTGGAACTATGCTCAGAAAGTTACTAAACTGGACCTAGCCTTTGACCCAGCAATACTACCGCTAGACTTATAACTCAAAAAGATTCAACAAAAAAAGAAAAAGACTTATGTAGATAAAAAATATTTAAAAGAGCTCTTTTTGTGGTGGCCAAAAGATGGAAGCTAAAAATGTGCCCATTAACTGAAGAGTGCCTGAATAAATTATGGAACATCCTCAAAGAAAAAAGAAAAGAAGAAAAAAAAGAACAAGAATGATTTATGAGAGTTATTTTTTGTGGTGGCAAATAACTGGAAATTAAGGGAGATATCATCCAACAGTTGGGAAATAGTTGAACAAATTACAGTATGTGAACGAAACAAAATACTCCTGTGCTGAAAGAAATGACAAAGGGGAAAGTTTCAGAGAAAAATAGGAAGATTTGTAAGAACTGATACAAATTGAAGAGCAAAACAGGGAGAACAACAATCTTATAAAGACAACAACTATATAAGACTTTAGAACTTTGATCAATGGAATGATCAATGAAGATTCTGGAGTACTGATGAGGAATTCTTCGTGACAGAGAAGAAATGGACTAAAGAGAAATCATGAGACGTAGTTTGACATGACCAAGATGAGGATTTGGTTTGCCTGACTACATATTTCTTACAGGGTTTTCTTTTTTTCTCTCAGTGGGAGAAATAGAGGTGGAAGAGAAAATAAGATGCATGTTAATTTTTAAAAAAACATAAACCAAACAAAAATAGTATCAGGTAATAGAGCCACCAAGAGGCCCAGGACCAGAGTTTATGCCAAGAAGGCATGTGTTAGATAGAGTCAGCATACATAAACTCTTAAAAGGTGATCCTAAACATAATAATGAATAATTTTAAGAGGGGATTGTGATATTTTGTTGTTAAATTTTCAATGTGAACATTTATACTTTTGTTGTTGTTCAGTCATTTTTCTGTCATGTCCAACTCTTTGTGACCCTATTTGGGGTTTTCTTGGCAAAGGTATTGGAAAGGATAACTATTTCCTTCTTTAGCTCATTTTACAGATAAGAAAACTGAGGCAAATAGAATTAAGTGATTTACCCAGGATTACATAGCTACCAAGTGTCTGAGGCCAGATTTGAACTCAGGGAGATGAATATTCTTAACTCCAGGCCTGACACGGTATCCATTGAATCATCTACTTACCTTTGGAAATTGACAAATGTTACACATTAGCCCTTAAACTGTTATTTTGTTGACTATGATGGTAAAAATATTAATAATACTGATTAAACTTAGATTGTGATATGCATACATTTTTTTAAAGAGAGAGTCAACTATGAAACACATCCTAGAATATTATTGTCCATGGGTGTTTCTGGGACAAGAATACAACGGGCTCCCTTTAGAAAAGGCCTTCCTATATGTTAGCTCCTATTTACTGATTCTCCTTCCAAAGTCCTTACCCCCAAATCAATCTAATTCTGCTGAAATTTTCTGCCTGAAACTCTCAAGGAGTCAAGCATTACTCCTCCCTAGACAGAAAATCTCCCACACCTGAGTAACCCTAAAAGTTAGTTCCAACCAAAAAGAGGGAGCCAAAGGTAAGGAAATGCTCATCTGTCAGTCTGTTTCTAAGGCAACTCTTTCGAAGTTTCCTTGTATTGTATCCTACTCATTGTATTCATCAGATTAGGAATAATGTCACACGCTGCATAGAACATTTCATGGGGGCTACATTTGGCCCATGGGCTGTATAGTTTGCCCATCACTGCTGTAGGGGACAGAAGAGAGCTTCTAGTAAGTAGGGCAGGCTGGAAAATTCAACCCAAGTTATCTTTTGGTATCTTCCTATTTTAACTATTCATATTAACCAAGTGCCAAACCCTCTGGCTTCTGTGCTGTTGAAGTGATATGAGAAATGTAATGCAGAGATGCATTCAAGGCTTTTACCCTTGCAAAATCTTACTGTAGAACTTCTGGCAGTTGACCAGCCTTAGAACTCTGACAAAGTTCAGTTGGTCCCAGAAGCTTGTGAAGAGTGGAGGGGTGAACTGGGCTCCGCCTTTGAGCTGAAACCTTGCCTTGAATCTGTGCTTTTGTCTTTGGATTTTTGGAGCTTAGCTAACTTCTCTGGACCTCCCTGATCTTCCCTATATCATCCACTATTACCTTCCTGATTTCCTGTGGGCTTTGGGAGAAGGGTGGATTTTGGGGTTGTAGCAGTTAGACTTTGAGGATTAGTTCCCCATAGACAAGTAGGGCTTACCCTTGAAACAAACTATCCTTTGCTTCATTGTTTTAGTACTTCCTAACCTCAAGGGCAGCCAAACTTCCCTGCTGAGAGAGAGCAGGCTCTCTTTTCTTTCAAGCCATTCCTCCACCCGGAGTTTTCCCTAGCAGTTGTTAGGGAAACCCTGAACTCCTCTCTCCTTGATAATCAACCCGGAAACTTTAATAAACCCCTTTGTTACCTATTGAAACCCTTTGCTAAACCATTGGCTCAACAATAAGTGAGAGTTGAAGGAGGAAAGGAATTATTCTATTTTCCTGTGAGAAGCTGGAGGCGTCCATCTTGGGAGGAAGTCGTTGTCTATACTTCCTGCTGGAAACCCTTCAGTTTCACTAACAGGGAGGAGCCTCAGGATTCCTTCTTGGTGGACTTGAGAAACTGACTAGAAAGCCCTCTAGTCAGGTTCAAACCACTTCTGACTGGCCCTAACCTTTGTGTCTATAGAAATACCATTTTCCCTGGAAGCATCCAGCCTTCCTTCCTTCTCAATAACCTCTGTCTCTAGTCTGAGGGTCTCCCTGTTGCAGCTGCCTCCCCTAATTACCTCATCATCTCCCTTACCATTCATTATACTGCCTTGTCCTCTATTTCCCTAAACTCAGCCATTCCCTTACATCTCTCCTTACCACCTCAATCCACTATTGCTCCCTCCTTTCCCACCAAAGGACCATAAAACCCCATTTACCTTTTCTTTATTTACCTTTTATTACATAACATATATTTAGTGCTCTCTAAATCCATTCTTCTCTGAGCGCAGTGACCTGGGGCGAAGCTCCAGCTGCCTAGTCCCAGGAAGAGCTGTGTGTACACATCCATGGGGTTTGGGGGTTGGTTACTCTCATTCTTTGAAAGAAGAGGGCATACAGAGTGTGAGAAAATGAATGAAAATCATAAGCACAGTAGTGGAATTTTAATAGGCTTGATGTTGTTTGCTGACTCCTCTACCAATTAAGATTGACTATGACATATCAGAATTTCCAGATGAAACAGCATGATGAAGCTGTGACTTGGGGAGGATAGTCAAGTGCCAAACAGGAAGTCCTGGAAAAGGAGTAAGGATGTTAATGGAGCAAAAAACCAAAGCCCAGTGAACTCTCTGTGTTTATAATGATCTATTAAAGGAATGCTGGATAATTGCAATTAGCTAGGCAAGGGCTACTCCAGTCATCTTGCTGTGTGGTCATAGAGGATAATTGGGAGAGTAAAGAGAAGCAGACATGCTCCCATTCCCTCAACACGGGCAGGTAAGCCATGATCCCGGATTCAGCTCTAGCCTATTGAGGAATTCATTTTTCCCTGATCCTTTGGCCTTTGTGGTACTAACAGAGACTCATATTCTATAAGTTTTCTTTGAAGGGCAACCATACCTGGAGTAGATTCAACTTGACTGATTTCCATCATTTACGTGACTATTGGATGTGATAGTTGTCCTTCCAAATCTCTAAAAACACAAAGCAGCATAGTGTGACATATTGGGGATAGATCTTGGAATCAGGGAAAGCTCAGACACTGGCTGTGTGACCCTATTTAAGTCCTTTAATTTCTGCCTGCCTCAGTTTCCTCACTAGTAAAACTGAGGCTCAAACTCAGGTGTTTTAGTAAATTCTTCTAGTAAAACAAGAAAGTTGGACTTGATAAGATCTTTTCCAGCTCTAAAGCTCTGGTCCCATCAATCTCTTTAAATATGCACTCATTCAAAAGGAAGATAAACTGAGGCTCTAATGTGCCTTATTTTGACCTTTAAACACAGATTAAAAGTCCAAAATCAAGGCAAGATTTATTCATAATGCTGTATCAATTTTATTTCTAAATAATGGTGTTACTATATTATTTAATTTCTAATAGGGCTCAGTAATGTATTTTTCAAGTCTTCTTTATTCCTCTGTTCTGACACCCCTAGGAATGCTCTCACACTCCCTGTTCCAGAGAAACTTCCAAAATTGGCATAATTAAGATTGAGAATATAAGCCCCAACTACTTTGGGCCAAGTATGTCTGGTGGAAGCATAGCAACATCCTGTGGGTCAGTGGTAGATTTGGAGGTTGACTTCTGAATTACAATAAACAATACCATAAAACTCTGAGAATTAGTACCATTTTTGGATTCAGCTTATAATGATATTGCTGATTGTTCTACAGATTTTTTTAATCATGAAGGGCTTCTTAAACTGTAGGATAATTCATAACAAAAGACGAACATATGTTGAATAGGAAGAGTTTTGCATATAGCATCAAAAGACCTGAGTTCGAGCCTCAGTTTTACTATTTCCCAAGGTGTACTGGAAAGAGCACTGAATTTGGAGTCAGAAAAATAGTTTGTCACTTGCTACCTTAGGTGTGAAGGTAATTTTCCTTCTCAAAAACTCAGTTTCCTCATCTGTGAGGTTAGTGAGTTGAACTAAATGATCTCTAATTCTAAAGTTTTGCTTTCTATGATCCTCTCACTAAAACAGAAGTGAGTGAATTGGCAATAAAATATTGCATATGATGCAGAGGAGTGCAGCATCTTCTCTGCTTTACATTCTAATTGGGATTTCTCAACATAAAAGAAAAAACAATTTAGGAATATTTACATCTCATGTCCTAAATACCTCCTTGACATTTCAACAGTGGTGAATCTTGTCAACTTAACAGCGATGCCTAATTTCTTTTCCCCTTTTGTCCTGTATATGTCTTGTTTAAATATAACTGCCTGTATCTTGTCTTCCTGGTTAGTAGGACTGTGAGTTTCTTGACAGCAGGAATTGGGTTTTGCCTCTCTTTATACCTCCTGGCACATAGTAGATGGTTATTAAATTCTTGTCAACTGACTGATTTTCTCAATAACCTCTAATTGTTGATGATTTGTTTTACTTACCAGTTACTTTTCCTTACTTACAGTCCTTGCCAACTTCCTTCTCCTTTTCCTCCTCATTAAGCCCTCCAAAGTTTCCTACTCCTTGTCTTCATCAAATTAATCTCTTCTCTTCATTCAGCTCACATTGTCCTCCATTTTATCCTCAAGTTCTCCCAAATTTCTCCTCCCCTAAGTTCTAATACTGGATTCCTTCACAAATCTAATCCCCAGAAAGTCATTTCCAGCATTTCTGCCTCTTGATTCTGTTCAAAGCCTTCTCTCTTTTCCCACTGTTCCTTTTAATCTTCCACAGAAACTGGAAGTATTATCATAGCAACCTTAGAGGTAGAAGGGTGACTGCTCCTTTCTGTTGTCTGTGATAGAGAAAGAGTAGAAAATCAGGTACCAAGGGCAGTTGGGTGGCTCAGTGGATTGAAAGTCAGACCCAGAGATGGGAGGCCCTGGATTCAAATATGACCTCAGATACTTCCTAGCTGTGTGACCCTGGGCAAGTCACTTAACCCCCATTGCCTAGCTCTTACCACTCTTTTGCCTTAGAACCAATACCCAGTATTTATTCTAAGACAGAAGGTAAAGGTTTAAAAAAAAAGTCAGGCACTATATAATTTCACATGCATCTTAGATATGGGGAAAACAGATTTTGAAGGGTTTAGAGGAATGATTAGTAAGAGCTCATGGACTAAAATTGTACGGGGAAAGATGGAAAATTCATAGATTAAATTCTGATGATAGAACTTAGAGGAAATATGAGGTTAGGAAAAGATAAAATGAATTCTATTTCAAATATTTTAAATTTCATTTACCCATAGGATATCTGGGTGGAGATATCCAATAGGCAATTAATAATGCATGATTGGGGGGGGGGGCAGCTGGGTAGCTCAGTGGATTGAGAGCCAGACTTAGAGACAGGAGGTACTAGGTCAAAATCTGGCCTCAGACACTTCCTAGCTGTGTGACCCTGGGCAAGTCACTTGACCCCCATTGCCTAGCCCTTACCACTCTTCTGTGTTGGAGCCAATACACAGTATTGACTCCAAGACAGAAGGTAAGGGTTTAAAAAAATAATAATGCATGATTGGAAATCTATATTACATGAAGGGAAACAATTATGATGAAGAGAAAATATAGGAATTATCTAAATCTTTTTTCAAAGAACTTGCATTTTTAAAGTATATATAGAATATGGAAGGAATTGTAGGCAACCAAGGATCCATATAAGTATCATTCAGTCTTGTAAAAATGATAGGAGAAAATGCTTAATAAGTGCTTGTTGATTGACTAAAGCTCAAGATTAGCAGACGTTATTGAGGAAAGCTAAGGACAAAAAAGAGATTTTTTAAAAATTATTTTTTAACTATATTGGTGAGAAGGGAAGTGGAAAATCAAAGAGACAGGCTGACACTCTGCTTGAGGAAAAGATGGCATAATGATAATTTACAACAAATAAAATGCCCAACTTTTCCTATTTTGGGCTTTCTTTTCTCTACCAAAGATAGTTGCCTTTGTATTGGAAATGACTGTGATTGAAAGGGTAAGATATCCAAGCCTTCTTCATTTAAGAATATAGTAAAAGAGTTTCTAACTGTCCTAAATGAATTTAAGTCATCTGGCTTAGATTAACTACATTCTTAGGTACTGAAAGGCTGGTATTTCGAAACTGTTGAGAAATTGTCAATGGCATCTGAAAGATCATGGAGAAAAAGGAAAGGTTCTGTAAGCCCTGAGATCAAATATTCTAATAATCTAACAAGGAATGAGAACTCTGGCCTAGTACTGAGGCATCAGTCACATAGTCTACAACACTCTTGAGTGCAGTCTTACAAGATTAAAATGTAACTGGGAAATATTTATCAAAATAAATAAAAATATAATAATACATAAGCAATGCTATATTACTTTTATTAATAGATATTTGTTAATTAGGTAATTGCTAAGATAATGTTAATAAGATACATCCACAGGGATCCTTAGAATATGGTTTAATGGCCTCCATTTCTATTTGAATTTGACACCACTGTTCTAGTAAGCTTGACTTCTATACCTGTGAAAAATCTAAATTAGGATTCCTCTCCCTTATAGAATTACTCTATTAACACAGCCCTTTATCTCTTTGGTATTTTAGCTTCATCTCCTTTAAGGCAACCATATTTCTATAAGTTTCTTCCCCTCATTTTCAAGCCTTAACACCTCCCATTTGTTACAACTTTACCTAGTTTTAGAGTTTGACTTATCTTAGTTCCACTGTCTTTTTCCTTCAATCTAGCTATTTAATTCTTTTTTTTAATATTTATTTTTTATTTTTTAGAAAAAGTTTTTCCATGGTTACATGATTCATGTTCTTGCTCTCTCCACCCCAGCCCACCCCACGCCCCTGTAGCCAACGTGCATTTCCACTGGTTTCTTCATGTGTCATCGATCAAGAACTATTTCCATATTATTGATCATTGTTCTAGGATGGTATTAAAAATCTACATCCCAAATCATGTCCGTATCAACCCATGTGGTTCAGCAGTTGTTTTTTCTTCTATGTTTCCACTCCTATAGTTCTTCCTCTGAATATGGGTAGTGTTCTTTTCCATAAATCCCTCAGAATTGTCTTGGGTCATTGCATTGCTGCTAGTACAGAAGTCCATTACATTCGATTTTACCACAGTATATCAGTCTCTGTGTATAATGTTCTCCTGGTTCTGCTCCTTTCACTCTGCATCAGTTCCTGGAGGTCATTCCAGTTCACATGAAATTCCTCCAGTTTATTATTCCTTTGAGCACAATAGTATTCCATCACCAACAGATACCACAATTTGTTCAGCCATTCCCCAGTTGACAGGCATGCCCTCATTTTCCAGTTTGTTTGGGGTTTTTTTGCCACCACAAAGAACATGGCTATAAATATTTTTGTACATGTACCCCTCTTTGGGGTACAAACCCAGCAATGGTATGATTGGATCAAAGGGCAGGCAATCTTTTAGCTCTCTTTGGGCATAGTTCCAAATTGCCATCCAGAATGGTTGGATCAATTCACAATTCCACCAACAATGCATTAATGTCTCAATTTTGCCACATCCCCTCCAACATTCATTACTCTCCTCTGCTGTCATTTTAGCCAGTCTGCTGAGTGTGAGCCGATACCTCAGAGTTGTTTTGATTTGCATTTCTCTAATAATTAGAGATTTAGAACACTTTCTCATGTGCTTATTTATAGTTTTGGTTTCTTATCTGAAAATTGCCTAATCATGTCCCTTGCCCATTTATCGATTGGGGAATGACTTGATTTTTTGTACAATTGATTTAGCTCCTTGTATATTTGAGTAATTAAACCTTTGTCAAAGTTTTTTGTTATAAAGATTTTTTTCTCAGTTTGTTGTTTCCTTTCTGATTTTAGTTGCGTTGTTTTTGTTTGTACAAAACTTTTTAATTTAATGTAATCAAAATTATTTATTTTACATTTTGTAATTTTCTCTAACTCTTATTGGTTTTAATATCTTTCCTTTCCCAGAGATCTGACAAGTATACTATTCTGTGTTGGCCTAATTTTCTTATAGTTTCATTCTTTATATTCAAGTCATTCACCCATTCTAAATTTATCTTAGTGTAGAGTAGCTATTTAATTCTTTCCTCTCCTTTTTTCTTTAAAGTAAATGGTCAAGTAAAATCTCCTTCTTTTTCTCTTCTTCAACTTGTTTTATTCATGTCTCTTTAAAAATCTTATTTTCTATATGTTTTTCTAGAAAGAATTTATTTTTCTCATTATCTTCATTATTTATTTTTCCCTTTTGCTTATTCTAGATATTTATTTTTTGATTCATGGCCCTTCTACTTATTTAATCCTTTAGTCTATATTCCTCACTGAATTAAAATGTCTATGGTATCTTTTGGGGATTCCTTCTTCTAAATAGTTTCTATGTTACTAACCTGTAGATTTTGTCCACTGACCCCCTTTTTTTCTGTTTTGACTCTGTATTAGAAACACCAGCTTCTACAAGTGATAGAGAAGATATTATCCCATAGTAAGAATTTCTTTTGCCCTTGATTATGCATTTCATTAGTAATGTTTGCCTTCTCTATGGTTATTTTCTTCATCACCATTTGCCATGAAATCTCCCCAAGGCCATGCCCTTTCAGTAGCCCAAGGACCTCTCTTCTCCTGAGGCAGAATGAGTGAGCTCTCCAAGCACCAAATCCCAACAACTTACACACCCATTGTAAGGCCCCCCTCTCCCTACAATATCTCTTCCCTGGAAGCATTAAATAAATGGCATCCACCTTCTTCTTTCCTGAAACAAGATTTTCCCCTTTTTCCTGCTTTGTTTCAATCCCTCTCTTTTCTCACTGGAAGACTACAAGTTATTTTCCTTTCATTGCTAAACTTCCATTTTATTAAGGTATAGTATACATTCCCCTCTATTTTATTCCTCCACATCTCCTTTTATACACCCTTTAATTTTGTAATTTAGTTCTATAAAAACGTTGAATTGCCTGCTGGTGCTGGCAGGTATTAAAAGGTTTAATCCATGATATTTCCACTCTGTTTTTCCATCATCACATCTCATTGATTTGTGCTTTCACATTTGTTTCCATGTGTACTTTTAGAAAGTAACCCTTTAGCAATCTCTTTGTTGTTATTTTGTGGTTGTCATCCTTGGTTGTTGTATTTGTTTATTATTCTTAAATATCTGTTGTCTATGGTGTTTGCAAAGTAAACTATTTGTTCAAGGATGGTTTTCTTAAATGCTTCAGATTCTCTTTTTTTTTAATCTATCTTGTTTATTATTCATAGTTAGGCTCAAGTTTGCAGAGTATGTCACCTTGGATGGCAACTTAAGCTACTTTGTTATTTGGAACACATTATTCCATTCCCTCCTGTCATTTCTGGCAGATACAGAGAGTTTTGTGTTATTTGAATTTCCCTTCCTTTATATTTTAAAATCTTTCCTTTGGTTTCTTGCAGAATTTATTTTTTACCATTGGAATTATTAAATTCAGTCACTATGTTTCTTGGAATTTTCAGCATAGGGTTCCCTCCCTATTCCCTTCCTTATTTTCTCCTTCCCCTGTTCCAATGTGGTGATCTTTGGATTCTTTCTAATAGCATGTTGTTTTCTGTGTTAAGAAATGCTATGGAGTTTTCTTGTATTATTTCTCCCATTATAGTGTTCAGCTTTTTTTACTCTTCATGTTCTTCTGGAAGACCTAATCCTTAAACTGTCTTCATATCCTATCTTCAATATGAATGCTTTACCTATATATAGAGCATGTTTTCTTTCAATATCTTTACTATTTTTCTTTTCCCAGATTGTCCTTCATTTCTGTGTATTTATATTCCCAGTCATTCTCTTTTTTCTTTAGTGAGACTTGCCACATGGATTTAAATTGTTATGTTCTGTTCATTATTACTGTTTTGCAGGCCACCCAATTCTCCTTTCTTAATTCTTATTTCTCTTTTAAATTATTTGGGAAGATCTTTCTGTGGTTTCATATTCTCTTGGGAATCCAAAGGTACTTCAGACAGAATTAATCATTTTTCTTTAGTCTTGCATTATTTGTTCATAGATATCTGGACTCTTTCACTTGACCTGGGGACATATTCCCTTCTGTTATCTTCATTTTTGGTTTATTTGCTTATGCTCAAAGTCTTTAACTATTTTCTTCCTACTGAAATCTTTGGTATTTTCAGTGTTTTCCTCTCTATTTTTCACTTTCTGACTCCTTCCTCTTTGATGAGTGGTTTTCCTAGAGGCTGGACCTCAAAGTCTTTTCTGCTTCCTCCCACAATGGACAACTTGCATTTTACTGTGCTCAGTCTCTGTCCCAAATAGTATGTGGACTACAACACTTCCAAATGTGGGTCAAATTATATTAATATATAATTGGGAAATGTTTAATAAAAATACAATAAAATATAGGTGATGTTAACATGTGATTTTCTTTAAAGCAATGACTAAGACTCCCATGATTATCACAGGACAACCTATTGTTTAGATGCTGAATCTTTTCCTTAGTTTAAGTGGAATCACACACATACACACACACACACACACACACACACACACACACACACATATCCTGCCTCTCAGTCCTCTGGCTGAATTCTGTTGCTTTACACAGTGCTAACACTACTGTATGCCTAGAACAACCTTCTCCCTTTTGTTAGGACACTTGGAAAGGAAAGAGGTAGAATTGAATTATTTTGTAAACTCCTGGAGTTGGCTTGATATGCCCACTCCCATGATTATCACAGGACAACCTATTTCCTTTTCCTTTATAGAGATGGACAAATGAGGAATCCTTGATCTCTTGGGGGATAACTTTGTCTAGCCATATAACTCAGAAGATTTCAGTCAGTTTTTGTATGAGAAGAGAATTCCTGCCTTGTAAATATCTGCTGAAATGGAATCAGCACCAGGCACTTTGTCAAATGGCAAAGAAGACTAATGACTTTCAAAACCTCTTTTTCAGTTGGAAGTTTGACTAGAGAGGGATTGACTTCAAACTGAAGTATATAGTTAATAGCTTCAACAATAGACTAATCCTTCACTTGAAAGATGGTTATCTACCTGAGAACCAGTGTGGCTTCAGAAAGGGCTGAGGAATGATTGACATGGGTTTTTGTTGTCCAGCAACAATAGGACAGATGCCAGGAGCAGTATAAGAGATTTGTACACAACATTTGTTGATTTAACCAAGCCTTTGATATTGTAATTTGTGAGGGTTTATGGAAAATCATGGCATTTGGTTACCTGAAGAAGTTCATCAATATGGTACACCAGCTCCATGATGGCATATTTGCATGGGTTCTAGATAATGGACAACACTCTCAGGTTTTCCCAGTCACCAATGGTTTGAAATAGGACTAGGTACTCGCTCCCATGCTATTTAGCATGATGTTTTCAGCAACATTGATGGATGACTTCACTGAGGACAAAAACCACATCCAGGTCAGTTATTTAACTGAATTCTTTACTTGAAAAGGCTACAAGCCAAGAATAAAGTGGAAGAAGAATTAATGCATAGCTTTCCATTTATTGATGATTATGTATTCAATGAAGCCTTTGAGACTGAGATGCAACAGAGCATGAATCTATTCTCTGCTACTTGCGTCAATTTTAGCCTGATAATTAACATTAAGAAAACAGAAGTTCTTCACCAGTCAGCACCACACCATCTATGTGTGGAACCATTGTTACAGCAAATAGAGAAATTTTTTTTAAAATAATTTTTATTTTTTAGAGAAGTGATCATGGTTACATGATTCAGGTTCTTACTTTCCCCTTCACCCCCGACCTCCTCCCCCCTCCCATAGCCGAAAAATGGAGAAATTTTGAATGCTATGGACAAGTTTATTTACCTTGGCATATATGTTCCAGGGATGTACTCAGAGATGATGAACTTGACACATGCACTTCCAGAGGAAAGTCAAGGTTTGGGAGGCTCTGAAGGGAAAGTGTAGAAGAGAAGAGGTATTAGGTTGATTACCAATCTGAAGTGTACAGAGCCATTGTGCTGACTTCATTGTTATATGCCTATTAAACCTGAACAAGAAATTGAATCAATTCCATTTGGATTGTCTTAGGAAGATTCTGAAGATCACTTGGCAAGATAAGGTACCAGACACTGAGGTCCTTTCTCAAGCGGAACTGCCAAGCAGTCAGACTCTCCTTTCAGAGAGCAAACTCCAATGGGTTGGCCCCATCATTCAAATGCCAAATGTACATTTACCTACAAGGCTATTTTACAGAGAATTCACATGAGGCAAGCCATTTATGGAGGGCAGAGGAAACAATTCAAAGACACTTTCAAGGTCTCATTGAAGAATTTTGGCATCTATTGTGAGACATAGGAAACACTGGCACAGGGTCATGCAGCATGACATGGTGGCATTAAAGAAGGCACTGTGCTTTGTGAGCAAAAAAGAATTGTAGAAATGGGCAAATTTAGAGCCATCACCAGACCAAATGTTCATATGGACTATCTGTGCCCAACCTGTGGTAGACTCCTCATATTGGTCTGATCAACCTCAGTTGGACACACTGTACATTAACCCCAACATAGGGATATAATTTTGTCCCTTTTTGAGTCTGAAGGACAACAAGCAACCAACCAACCATGTGCTTTTCTAAGTCATTATGCACCCATGAGGATCCTTATATTCCAGTTTAGTGCCTTCCCTTCCAAACTTCCAATTTCTCTATTTGGATGCAACACACTGACCTAGACCACAGAGGCAGCTGAAATGGTTTTTATCTCTTGTGCATAATTTTTTTTATTTTGGAGAGGCTTGAAAGAGTGTAAGAACAGGTGACAAAGTCCAGTCTTTCATCTTGTTCAGCACATGATGCAGAAGTCTGAAAAATTCTATATCTGTTATTTAAGATATAATGGGATTTGGGAAGGGAATAAGCATTTATACAGTACCTACTAAGGACCAGACACTGTTCTAAGCACTGTACAGATAACTAATAATCACAACAACCATGAGAGGCAGGTGCTCTCATTATCTCCATTTTACAGTTGAGAAAACCAAGGCAAAGAGATGAAGTAACTTGCCCAGGGTCACTTAGCTGGTATCAGAGGTTAGATTTGAACTCAGGTCTTCCTGACCCCATGATGTCACTCACCCACTTCATGCTAGATGATTATGGTTGGGTTCAACAAGAACATGTTATACCATACTAAATTTAATTCCTTTTTTAAAAAGGGTTTCCTAACTAGTAAATTAGGGCAATATTACAGGTATAGTTTATATAGATTTTAGAAGCATTCAATAAAATATCTCATAATATCTCTATGTAAAGGACTTGTAGAGTGAGGACAATGATAATATATTTGGATGGTGTTTGGATGGATTTGAGGAAAGCAGATTTCAAAGGTTTTAAACCAAGGGTTCTTCACTTTTTTGTATCATCAACCACTTTAATCTTCTCTTGGCTTCATAGAATATTTGTTGTCCTTCAAGATGCAATTAAGGCACTAAATAAGGTCATGAAGACTTAGACTCAGCTGAAATGACTGAACAACAACTTTACATTAGGGTCTAAAGATACAAATATAAAGAATAAAACAATCCCTCCTTGAAAGGAGTTTACATTTTAATGGTGAAGACAAGAAGTATAGATATAGTAAGAGTATACATAATAAATACAAGATAGTTTGTGAGAAGCCTCTAGCAGTTAGGAGATCAAGAAAGACTTCATGCTCTGTTAGAGGTTTTCTTGGCAGAGATAATGGAGTGGCTTATCATTTCTTTCTCCAGCTCATTTGACAGATGAGGAAACTGAGGCAGAAAGGTTAAATAACTTGCCAAGGATCAGTGTCTGAGGCCAGATTTAAACTCGCAAAGATGAATCTTCCTGAATCCAAGTGAATCCAAACACAAAGCTAACTGCTGCTGCCCTCAAACACAAAGTAAGCATATCATAAATGTTTGTGGATTTGTTGATTATGGTTCAAAGTTATCCTGACAGAAAGTCAATAGGAAAACAACCCAGGGATCTGTACTTGGACCTGTACAATGAAATAGTTTTATTAATAACTTAGATAAAGAAATAAAAGGCATGTATTTACACATGACCCAAAGCTGCGAGACATAACTAACACACTAGACAACCAAGTCAAGGTCCAAAAAAAACTTGGCAGTAAAAAATATTGTACATAATCTAAAAAGACAAAATTCAGTAAGAATAAATGTAAAGTATTACATATAGATTCAAAAAGCCAATTCTATAAGTAGAATATAGGGGGACAATAGTTAAATAGTAGAATATATGAAAAAAATCTAGAGTTATTATAAGATAGTATACTTATAACAGCGATGTTGAAGTATTGGCACAAGAGCCCAGCTGGCACTCAGGGAGCTATTTGTTCCCCCTCTTCTCAGCACCCAAGGACATTTTTTGCATGTCCCGCCCCTCTGTCCAGCTGCCCAAAGCAAGCACTTCTTGCCCTCTGCTCTCTTGGGTTATTTGGGGTAGGATGCCTCACAGACAGCTTGAATTTGCCCTCTGGGCACTCAAACTTGAAAAAAAAAACCGTTATCCAAAATTGACATACTGTCAACTGCTATTGCTACTACAATTTACTGCTGCTACCACTATCACCACTACTATCACCACCTACTACTACTACTACTACTACTACTACTACTACTACCCACTATGACCACTACTAAGTCTACAATCATAATAATTAGAGCATTGGGCTTGGAGTCAGGAAAACCTGAGTTCAAATCCTGCCTCAAACACTCATACACTAGTTAACCCTGGGTAAATCCCTTAATGCCTGTCTGCATTAATTTCATCAACTGTAAAATGAGGACAATAAACCACCTACCTTGCATGGTTGTTGCAAGGATCAAATGAAATTATATAAATGCTAGCTGTTATTACTGATGATGATGATGATGCTAGCATTAAACTAGCACTTGAAGCTATACATTGCTGTGGTCACCAAGAAAGCTACTGAGATCTTGCCTGAGTCTTAAGAAAAGAAATGCTTCCCAGATAAGGGGGTTACAATCATCTATACACATCTGGTGTGCCATCCGTGTGTCATACAAGGGTTAATTGAAGGCATTCATGTTTAGCCCGAAGAAGCTATGACAGAAGAGGAACATAGAAAGTGCCTTCAACTATTTGAAAAGCTGTCCTAGAAATTGCAGAGGAAAATTAACACTCCATGTTAAATTGGAAGTATCCACTGGACCACCTTGAAGGATAGGAGGTGACCCCTCACTACAGGTCTTCTAATAGAAGTTGAATGATAAACAACCTCTCAGATAGGTGCTGTTTGATGTGCATTGGAGGAAATGAGCCCTGAGGTTCTGTACAACCCAATCTTTTGTCATCTTTAGGGTCTGCCTACCTACTTGTCCTCTTTCTGTTTGACTTGTCCTTGCAATGAGCCTGGGAAGAGTCCCTTCTCCCAAGCCTTACCCCAAAGCCTCGCTACTATTTAATCCAAGGAGATAGAGGTAGAATCCCTAAATGGAGAAGTCAGTTTTGTAGTACTGCTACCATGTCCTACATCTAATTCTAGACTTACTGCTAGTAATTGCCCAATCCAGAATCGCAGAAGAAAGGAGAAAAAGATCCCTGGCTGCAGGACTGAATCATCCTTGATGCAAAGCTCTCTTCTTCCCCCAAAATTTATTCAGCAGGGATTGTTTCCCTAATGTCATCAAGTCCTTCAAAACCATAATAATGATGTCAATACTCACACACCAGTCCTATGCTTATTCCTTTTTCCCCCTAGTCAAATCTTCCAGTCATCCACTTAACTGAGAACAGTAGGAGGATTCTGATAGAAGGCACAGGAGAGGCAGTTCAAAAATTTAGTTGGGAGTGGGGGTAGAGCCCTTGCCTCTTTCCAGTTAAATGCTTAATTATAATATAGTGACTGAAGACTAGGCTTAAGAACATTAACCATGTCCAGTTATCTGACAGGGGAGTTCATGTCTACATTATCAACAATGCACAGACTATGGATTTATGACATGGAGCTTTTTACAGGGTGCCCTTTGTCCAAAATGTAGTAGTTTCTAAATTACTCATATTTGGCATTCTCAGGGCTATGTTTGAACTCATGTCCTGAAGGAGGCACAGGTCCATAATATGAATTGTCTTGTTAGTGAATCTAGTCATATTTACTGGATCAAAGCCAGAAATACAAGTGTGGAGTCTCTCCTCCCTCTCCCCATCTGCTTTTTATTCTTGTCAAGTTGTTTCTGGTGGGTTAATGTCTTTTTCCTCATGCTTCCCTTAAAAGAAAGAAGACCGTGTCAAATGGGAGTTCTGCCAGGAGCCCATATTATCCCTTCTACTTAGAACAAATGTTCACAACTAAACTCCTGAAATCCAGCAACTGAGTCTGAGATGGCCCATGGTATATCTTAGGGGCATAGTGGCATGATCCATCTTAGGGACATTATTTCCACCTCTACTAGGAGAGGAAACAACCAATTGCTACTACCTGGTGGAAAGTGCATCATTCATGGGGGGAGGGAGAGCCACTAGAAAAAAAAAGGTCAATTTCTCTCTCTCTCTCTCTCTCTCTCTCTCTCTCTCTCTCTGTGTGTGTGTGTGTGTGTGTGTGTGTGTTTCTCTCTCTCTCTCTCACACACACACATACACACACACACACATGCCTCTGCCTATGAAAAGGCAAAGAGTCGGCTTTGGGGAGAGCCATAAACAGAGTGCTGGATTCTTCCCTGGGTGATACAGTCGGATTCTCCCCTGTTCCAGTCATTGCATAGTACCAGTCTAGCTTCTGAGAAACTATAGTAACAAGAAGAATATAATGGAACAAGGGCACTGAAATTGGGTTTGAATCCCATCTCTGCTATTTACAATCGGAATGCCATTGATCAATTCAAGGAGCATAGAAACTCCTTGAAGGCAGGGACAGATTTTTTTTCCCTTTAATATTCACAGTGCCTTGCACATAGTAGGTATAGGTACAAAACCTACTGATGGATTGTTTAATTTCTGATGAATTCAATTCTGTTTCCTTCTCTGCCAAGCAAGGATTTTGAATTAGAGCAGAGAGTCTTAGCTTTTGGGGAGGTCATTTTAGCCATCTGATGAAGCCTATTGACCCCTTTTCAGAATGATGTTTTGAAATAACAAAAATTAAAAATACAAAGGATTCAAAAGGGAGCAAATTATGTTGAAAGAAAAATGTACTTCTAGCCATCCACATTCATGGAACCCCTGAAATCTATCCACAGACATGTCTGTAGACCCCAGATTAAAACTCTCCAGAACAGATGGCCAGATGGACAGCAGAGTGCTCCACTGATGCTATTAAAATGTTAGAAGAAATCGAGGAAGACTTCTAGCAGAAGAGGTGAACTCTTTGTTGTAAACTTTGAAGATGACATAGATAAGAGATGCCTAGGGTAAGCGAGCATAGATGAGTCGTGATCTACATTGTTGGAGGGGACTCTTGAATCTATAAAATCATATATTCATTTCAGTATTTTGGAACAGATCATTTTTGAAATCTTTTTCATCTCCAAATCTTATGATGCTATAAACGAGATGGAAAATAGCCGAATAGAGAGAATAACTGCCTGTCCCCAATTCCCTTACTCCTTCCTGGGGCCCACTGAGCCCTTGTCACAGGAGTTAGGCACTAGCATAAAATTGTCAGTGAATCTTATTTTAGGGCAGAGAAAGTATAGTATGGCCCTGGTTCAAATCTAGCCTCAAGTCTTCCTGAAATAACATAAAATTTAGAGTTATAAAAAAAAAAACTTGGAAATCATCTAATCCAATCTGCTCATTTTGAAGAGGAGAAAACTAAGATACAGAGAATGAAAGTCACTTGCCCAAGAACACTTAAAGCACAGTCAACAGACCCTGGAATTTGAATTCTGGTCATCTGATTCCATGATCAGGTAGGGTGACAGCATGGTAAATAAAGCACTGTGCTGGGAATCAGGAAGCTGTATTTCCCTGAATTCAAATCTGGTCTCAGACACTTACTAGTTGTGTGACCCTGGGCAAATCACTTATCTTGTTTGCCTCAGTTTCCTCATCTGTAAAATGAGCTGGAGAAAAAAATAGCAAACCACTCTAGTATCTTTGCCAAGAAAACCCCAAAAAGGGTCAGGGAGAGTCAGACATGACTAAAACAAGTGAACAATAACACTCTAATTCCAAGTCAAGTGCTCTTTCTACTATACTGAATTGCCCAGAAATATTTATTGCTTAATAAATTTTCTTGAACTGACTTGAGTTGAATAGAGCAAGTTTTCCTAAGGAGAAGTAAAGCAGAAGACACCAGTCCTCCCCCTGGCTCTTCTCTGCTATCCTGTCCTTGGAGCATAAAGATTTTAGATGTTTCACAGCTTTATCAAGGGATTGTCAAAGAATCACAGAATCTCAAAACTGGAAGGAATCTCAGAAGTTATATAATCCAATTTATCTAAGAATCTCTCTCTCTTTTTAAAATAAAACCTTTGCTTTTCATTTTAAAATCAATACTATATATTGGTTCCAAGGAAGAAGAGTGGCAAGGGCTAGGCAATAGGAGTTAAGCAAAGAACATTGGAGAATATATATATATATATATGTATGTATGTATGTATACATATACATATATATTTCTCATATAGAGTATAAATTGGAAATAATCTCAGAGAAAAGGAATTAATATTTTTCCTATTTATTTTATTTTTCTTTCTTTTTTAAATTTTATTTAATTAATTAATTTAGAATGTTTTGTCATGGTTACATGAATCATGTTCTTTCCCTCCCCTCCTCCCACCCTCCTCCTGGAGCCAATGAGCAATTCCACTGGCTTTTACATGTATCATTGTTTGAAACCTATTTCCATATTGTTACTATTTGAAATAGAGTTATTATTTAAAGTCAACGTCCCCAATCATATCCTCATCAAACCATGTGATCAAGCAGTTGTTTTTCTTTTGCGTTTCTACTCCCACAGTTCTTTCTCTGAATGTGGATAGAGTCTAAAGGCACTAATATTAAGAAAAACTGGGAAAGGCTCCCTGTCAAAGGTGGAATTTAGGCTGAGACATGAAGGAAACCAGAAAAGCCAGGAGGGAGGAATGAAGAGGGAGAGAGATCCGAGTATGTGGGACAGCCAGTGGAAATGTTTAGTCAGGAGATGAAATGTCTTGTACAAGGAGACCAGTGTCAAAGGATGGCAGAGCTCATGGATAGAGTGGAGGTGGAGGTAGAGAGTAAAGCTTAAGAAGACAGGAAAGGTAGGAAGGATCAGGTTATGAACAAACCTACAAGCCCTGTGAAGACAATTATCATAGCCCCTTGAATTTTCTCCTCCTCTCCAGTTCTTCTTCCTCCCACCCAAGATTTTGATGAATTATCATTATTAATAATTATAATTAAAATAAAAGTAAACATTATTATTTATGAAAATAATTCAGATGTTAAAATACCTAGTGGGCAATTTCCTTCTTTCCTTTCTGCCAAGTCTCAACAGAAACTCTCTAGTATTCATCTTTGACACAGACAAAGTCACATAGTCACATAGGAGTGACCTTGTAGATAATATTCCAGTATAACCTTCTAATTTTAAAGTTGAACAGTTGAGGTCCAGAGAAGGAAAGGGACTTACCCAAGTTCACACGACTAATTGGTGACAGACATTCTTATTACAAATCCAGTGATCTTTCTATCCCCCATCTGTGGGAAGAATCAAATTTGGGTTGAGACTTAAAATAACTCTCCCTAGTTTCTAAGTTGGAAAAAGAGCCAGCGGCTGCTGCTGTCCACATGTACCGGCTCAGACAGCTGTTTTCCGTCCTTCTCTTGGTCTGTGACACTCACCAGATACCCCTTTGACCCTATACTCTGCTGGCTTTCTTCTTATTTCAGATCTCTCTAGCTTTCACCCCACAGAGGAGCTGATAAGACGGGATAACTCAAGGTCATTGTCTTTTCCCAGCCCAAAGTCACCCTGCAGTGCTGCAGGAAGGAATGTACCCCCAGGACCTCTTCTGCCATATAGTTCAACAATTTAGCTGAAAGATGAAGAGGGAAGAGGATTTCTGGGGAGGAAAGGGAGCTCTACTATGAATGATAGCTCTAGGTTTTATCCATCTATTAAATGCAAACATCCAGATTTTCCATAATACTATATTATGTTGAATAATAGAACACTCCATTTCCATTTTTTTTCTTTAAACATTATTTATTAGTTTGTTTATTGCATTAACGTTTTCAGATATCTCCCTGCCTCTTTCCTCTCCCCACACTGGAGAAGGTATTATTTGATTATATACATATATATGCATATTAATATGTATACATATATATATATAACCATACATATATGCATGTATATATGTTTACATAAAATGATCTCTTGCTTGTTTCTATTTATCAATTTTTTCTCTGGAGGTGGATATACACAAATTATTCTTCAAAAAATATTTCTGTTACTATGTAGGAAGTAAGTATGGGATAGAATGGTTATCATCTCCCATCCATCTAGGAAGGATTTTTATTTCAACTATATGTAATTTTTTTTGTTCTACTCATTTTGCTGTTCATAATTTCACATAGGTCTTTCCATGAGTTTTGTTGTTATTGTCGTTTTTTAATTAACCTGCTCAAGAACCGCATGGTGGTCCAGTGGATTCAAATGGGGACCTGGAATTCCAAGACAGAAAAGGAATATGGGCTGGGCAATAAGGGATAAGTGACTTGCCCAGAGGCATACATCTATGAAGAATCTGAGACCAGATTTGAACCTAGATCCTCCTGTCCCCAGGCCTGGCCTTCTAATTTTTTGGGCATATCCCACTTCTAAAGAATCAAAATGTTAAAGCAAGGACTAATCCCTCTTGACTGGAGAAATGCAAATTAAAACAACTCTGAGGTACCACCTCACACCTATCATATTGGTCAATATGACAGTAAAGGGAAATAATAAATGTTGGAGAGGATATGGCAAAATTAGGGCACTAATGCATTACTGGTAGAGCTGTGACCTAATCTGAGCGTTCTGGAGGGCAATTTGGAATTATTCCCAATGGGCTATAAAAGAATGCATACCCTCTGATCCAGTAATACCACTACTGGGTCTGTATCCCAGAGAGATTTTAAAAGGAGGGGGAGGACCTACTGGTATGAAAATATTTTAGCGGTTCTTTTTGTTGTAGCAAAAAAATTGGAAATTAAAGAGATGTCCCTCAATTGAGGAATGGCTGAGGAAATTGTGGTATATGATGGGATGAATACTATTGTGCTGTAAGGAATGATGAATGGGATGATTTCAGAAAGAGCTGGAAAGACCTACAAGAACTGATGCAGAGTGAAATAAACATAACCAGGAAAACAATGTACACAGTAACAGCAATGCTGTGGAATGATTAGCTGTGATAGACTTAGCTATTATCAACAATATAAAGATTGAGGACAATTCTGAAGGAATTATGACAAAGAATGCTCTCCACCTGCAGAGAAAGAACTGTTGGAGTCAGAATGCAAATACAAGCATAAAATTTTTCAGTTATTTATTTGGGTTTATATTTTGGGGGTTTTGTTTTTTATAAGATTACTCACTCACATAAAAGAAAAAATGTTTCATATGATAATACATGTATAACCAAGATTGAATCACCTGCTGGCATTGGGAGAGGGAAGGAAAGGCAAGGAGGGAGATAAGTTCAATTGTATAACTTAGGAAAACTTGTGTGGAAATTTGTTATTACATTAAATTGGTTTTAAAAAGAATAAAAAATAGGCAAGCTCAGAAGAGAGTAAAGTTTGGGGAGAAATATAAGGAGTTCTATTTCCAATTTTACAAATAAATAAATAAATGAATGATTGGATTAATAAATAAATAAAAAGTAAGGGCTATTTCACATTATATTATTAACTACAAACTGTTCACAAAAACCAGCATTAGAGTTATCAAATATATAAGTGACCACTAAAAAAAAATAAAAGGTGGGCTGGTCATGCATTGAAAATGAGAGATAGTATATGGTTAATGGTAGGTATTTCCCAAAACTCTATCCTGGTCCCTCTTCTCTTTTCCCTTTATACTATTTCAATTATTGATCTCATCAGCTTTCCTGGCTTCGGTTATCATCTCATGAAGATAACTCTCAGATCTACTGGCCCCTTCCTAACTTCTCTGATGACTTCCAGTCTCACATTTCCACTAGCCTTTTAGATTTCAATATGAACAAAACTGAACTAACTATTTCTCTCCCCAAATCTTCCCCTCTTTCTAACTCTCTATTACTGTTGAAGAAACCATCATCCTCACAGACACTTGGGTTCCCACCCCAGGTAATATCCTTGACCTCTCTCTCACTCCCATCAATCCTCCCAAGTATTAAGCACATGAAATCCATACAGTAGAAAGACCTGAAGACTTTAGAATGAGCACTGCACCTAGGAGTCAGGAGACTTGATTTCTAGTCCCAGTTCCCCTGCATAAGTACTACATGTGTGAGCTTATCTCTCAATTTCTTCCCCTGTAAAATGAAGAGTTCAATTTAGGTTTTCTCTACAGTACCATCTTGCCCTAACATTCTATGATTCAAATATGGCAGCTGTTGATTCCATTACCTGCTATTAGAATCTTTGTTGTTGTTGTTCAGTCATTTTAATCATGTCTGTCTCCTTGTGAACTCATTTGTGGTTTCCCTGCCACATAATGGAGTGGTTTGCCATTTCCCTATCTGGCTCATTTTATAGATAGGGAAACTGAGACCAACAAGATTAAGTGATTGCCCAGGGTCACACAGCTAGTAAGTATGAGAAGCCAGATTTGAACTCAGTAAGATGAGTCTTCCTGACTTCAAGTATAGGGCTCTATCCACTAAGAATCTACTTGTATTCAATTAATTAATCAGATTCATGGAATCAAGGAAAGAACATTGGATATGAATACAGATGACCTGAGTGGGAATCCCTGATTTTCTATCTATTATATATGTGCCTTTCCAGTGGTCCTCTTATTAGTAATTCCAGTGTCTACAGTATTTTTATAATTATGATATGCTTTTCTTCTAGCAGCCTTGTGAGGCAGTTGCTACAAGTATGCTAACCGAGACAAAAGAGACAAAGTGACAACCATTTTCTCACTAAATTCTATTCAAATAAATAATTCAATTCAAAACATATTCAATAATTCGGGGGCAGCTGGGTAGCTCAGTGGATTGAGAAGCCAGGCCTAGAGACGGGAGGTCCTAGGTTCAAATCCGGCCTCAGACACTTCCCAGCTGTGTGACCCTGGGCAAGTCACTTGACCCCCATTGCCTACCCTTACCACTCTTCCACCTGTAAGTCAATACACAGAAGTTAAGGGTTAAAAACAAAAACAAACAAAAACAAACAAAACATATTCAATAAACATATTTATTGAGTATCCATTTTGTGCATGGCAGATCTGCCAAAGATGACATCTTGGCTCATTTGTTTCTTTTTTTAACTTAACATAGAACAACAATCCAAATAACCAAAATTGCCTACTTCCTACTTATAATTAGATTATTCATTTCAATGCCTAAATTATTGTAACAATTTTTTTTCAGTTACTCTAACTCCTCCTTCAGGATTCTTTATTCGTTCATTCTAATTCAGTTTTCTTCCTTTATTATTATAACCAGTATGGACTCCATTCTTTTCATTTTTAAAAAATTTAATACTATTTCATAAAGATTTTTCCAGGCTTCTCTGTATTTTTCATACTTGGTATTAATTGTATTATAGAATTCCATAGTATGAATGTAGCTAGTTCTCTATTAATCAACATTGTTTCTTTCCACTTTTTTGCAATTAAATATAATAGCTGCTATGATAAACTTTGAACAAATAGTCTTTTTTCGTTTATTTTCTGGTCACATTTTCAGGGAAGGAATCCAACAATGGAATGATTGGGTCAAAGAGTAAGATTATTTTTGTAACTTTTACTGTGTATTTCCAGGTTGTTCTCTAAAAAAGATTCCAAAAATTTATAATTTTTTCCCTAGATTTGAATGAGTAAACCATAGCCCCACCATGTTGGCTGATTTTCTAGGTATCTGAATGCCACTCTCTCAATATTTGCAAATGTCATCAACCACATTAAATTCCACCTACTTCAACCATTGACCTGAAGTTCTGAGGGTAACATTTCTCCCTCACCTTGGAGAATGAGCACAATAGAGTCAGGAAAAACTGTGTTCAAATCTGACCTCAAACACTTCCTAACTAGGGGATCCTGGGCAAGTTAGTTAACTCTTTTTGCCTGGCTCTTGTCCTTCTGCCTTAGAATTCTTGCTAAGACAGAAAGTGAAAGAGTCAGTGTTTTCTTCCCCTACCTTGCAGCTCCTATTCCCCCTCAGAACCAAAAGAATAGGCCAGCAATGTGGCATGATTTTTTATTTAATTTTTTCAGAGGAAAATGTATTTTTCTACCTTCCACCTTTCTTTACCCATTAGAAAAAGAAGATGAAAACAAAACCTTTGTAATAAATATGAATAGGCAAGAAAAACTAATTCCTAAGATTATATATATATATGTGTGTGTGTGTATATGTGTGTGTGTGTATATATATATATATATATATATATATATATATATGTCTCTTCACCTTGAGTTCATTACCTCTCAGTCTAGAAATAGATTTGTCATCAGCAGCCCTCTAGAATCATGGCTATCTGATCCTTTGAACAGAATTCTTACATCTTTCAGACCTATTTGTCTTTACGATATTATTTTTATTAGCAAAACATTATTAACAAAAATCTTAGTTCATAAGACCATAGGATAGGAATGTAGTAGGATCTTAGATGGTATCTAGTTCAACCCCCACACTTGATAGGTAATGAATTTTGAACCCACAAAGAGATAGCAGATTGCCAAAGTCATAGTGGAAATTCTGAATCCATATCTGGTACTCTTTTTACCATATCTTAGGACCTCAGGAAACATTTTCTCTTCAGAGCTATGAGTTAGAAGTTGGATCCTTCCCCTCTTTCTAGTCCTCTTACATTTTATTGCCCTCCATGAACTCTAAAATTCAATTACATTGAATACAAGGTCACTTGGATGCCACACTCCATCTGTGTCTTCTATTGGCCATCACCCCCATGCCTGTTAACTCTGTCCCCTTCCCTCTCTCTGCCTCTTATTTTCCCTGACTTCCTTTATTTTTTTAATATTTTATTTTTTTAGAAAAATTTTCCATGGTTACATGATTCTTGTTTTTATTTTCCCCTTCACCCCCCTTCACCCCCCCATATCCAACGTGCATTTCCACTGGTTTTAACATGTGTGATCAATCAAGACTTATTTACATATTATTGATAGTTGCATTGGTGTGGTCGTTTCGGGTCTACATCCCCAACCATGCCCGCATCAACCCGTGTGTTCAAGCAATTGTTTTTCTTCTGTGTTTCCATTCCTGCAGTTCTTCCTCTGAATGTGGGTAGTGTTCTTTTCCATAAATCCCTTAGAATTGTCCTGGGTCATTGCATTGCTGCTAGTATAGAACTAATTGGAAATTAAATAATATGATTCTCTAAAACCAGTTAGTGAAAGAAGAAATCATAGAAACAATCAATAATTTCATTGAAGAGAATGACAATGATGGGACATTCTACCAAACTCTGTGGGATGCAGCTAAGGCTGTAATTAGGAAATTTATATCCTTGAGTGCATGTATTAACAAATTAGAGAAGGCAAAGAGCAATGAACTGGGCATGCAAATTAAAAAACTAGAAAGCGAACAAATTAAAAATCCCCATCTAAAAACCCAATTAGAGATTACAAAAATTAAAGGGGAAATGAATAAAACTGAAAGTAAAAGAACTATTGAATTAATCAATAAGACTAGAAGCTGGTACTTTGAAAAAACAAACAAAATTGACAAAGTACTGGTCAATCTAATTTTAAAAAAGTAAGGAAGAAAACCAAATCATTGGTATCAAAGATGAAAAGGGAGACCTCACCTCTAATGAAGAGGAAATCAAGGCAATCATTAAAAACTATTTTGCACAATTATATGGTAATAAATATAGCAATCTAGGTAAGATGGATGAATATTTACAAAAATATAAATTGCCTATAACAGTAGAAGAAATAGAATGCTTAAATAATCCCATATCAGAAAAAGAAATTGAAAAAGCCACCAAAGAACTCCCTAAGAAAAAAGCCCCAGGATCAGATGGATTCACAAGTGAATTCTATCAAACCTTCAAAGAACAACTAATACCAATACTATGCAAACTATTTGATGTAATAAGCAAAGAAGGAGTTCTATCTAGTTCCTTTTATGATACAAATATGGTACTGATACCAAATCCAGTTAGATCAAAAGCAGAGAAAGAAAACTACAGACCAATCTCCCTAATGAACATAGATGCAAAAATCTTAAACAGAACACTAGCAAAAAGATTCCAGCAATTGATCACGAGGGTTATTCATTATGATCAGCTGGGATTTATACCAGGAATGCAAGGATGGTTCAACATTAGGAAAACCATTCACATAATTAACCATATCAACAAGCAAACCAACAAAAACCACATGATTATCTCAATAGATGCTGAAAAAGCCTTTGACAAAATACAACATCCATTCCTGTTGAAAACACTAGAAAGTATAGGAATAAAAGGACATTTCCTAAAAATAATAAACATTATATATCTAAAACCATCAACAAGCATCATATGCAAAGGGGATAAATTAGAAGCCTTCCCAATAAGATCAGGAGTGAAACAGGGATGCTCACTATCACCTCTAGTATTTAACATTGTACTAGAAACACTAGCAGTAGCAATTAGAGAAGAAAAAGAAATTGAAGGTATTAAAATGGGCAATGAGGATACTAAGCTATCACTGCAGATGATATGATGGTCTACTTAAAAAAATCCTAGAGAATCAACTAAAAAGCTAGTAGAAATAATCAACAACTTTAGCAAAGTTGCAGGATACAAAATAAATGCGCATAAATCATCAGCATTTCTATATATTTCCAACACATCACAGCAGCAAGAGGTAGAAAGAGAAACACCATTTAAAATCACCCTAGACAATATAAAATACTTAGGAATCTATCTACCAAAACAAACACAGGAATTATACGAACACTACTACAAAACACTCTCCACACAATTAGATCTAAACAATTGGAAAAACATTGATTGCTCATGGGTAGGATGAGCTAACATAATAAAAATGACCATTCTACCCAAATTAATTTACCTATTTAGTGCCATACCTATCAAACTACCAAAAAACTTTTTTACTAAATTAGAAAAAACTATAATAAAGTTCATTTGGAAGAACAAAAGATCAAGAATATCAAGGGAAATGATGGAAAAAAATGTGAAGGAAGGGGGCCTAGCAGTACCAGATATTAAATTATGCTATAAAGCAGCAGTACTGGCTAAGAGACAGAAGGGAGGATCAGTGGAATAGACATGGGGTAAGTGACATCAGCAAGACTGTCTATGATAAACCCAAAAAGCCCAATTTTGGGGACAAAAATCTAGTATTTGACAAAAACTGTTGGGAAAATTGGAAAAAAATATGGGAGATATTAGGCTTAGATCAACATCTCACACCCTACACCAAGATAAATTGAGAATGGGTGAATGACTTGAATATAAAGAAGGAAACTATAAGAAAATTGGGTGAACATAGAATAGTATACCTGATTTCCTTTAAAGACTCAATTTAAGTCCTATTTTCTACAAGAGATCTTTCTCAGGCTCTCCCTGTTAGTTCCCTTCCCTTAAGATTACTTTCCATCTACTTTTTATATATCTTGTAAGTACCTAGTTATTTATATGTTCTCTCCCCCATTAGAGTGTGAGCTCTTTGGAGAAAGAAACTGTTTTTGCCTTTCTCTGAAATTCCAGCCCTTAGAACAGTAGCCAGCATGTAAAAAACAATAAATATTTGTTGATTAAAAGGTTAAAGAGCTTATTGGCTGGCTCCTGAGACAAGTACCAAAAAATATATTCAGGGCAAAAGGCACTTTTAAGAAAAAAACAAGTTGAAGGGAGCAGCTATACTTGGGGAAGAGACTTCAAAACTAGGGGTATTGCCTTACTGAAGGGGAAGAAAATGAGCCAAAGAACCCAGGAACAAAAGGTGGCTGCTGAAATGGCCACTGCCAAGGTGAGGAGCAGGAAGGAACTAGGTACCCTCACTTAAATGCTTCTTGCTTCCAAGGTGCTAAATTCAATTGTTTATTTATTTTTTATCTGCTAAGAAAATACCAAGTGCTAGAGTGTCACATAAATTTTGGCACCATGACACAAGATCCCAGGCACCCTGCCCTAGTTATGGCTCTACTAGTCTTTTACCAGTCAAAAAACACATGCCCATCTCAAAAGTTCTTAAGCAGTCTGGCCCTACCAGGGTTTTTCCATCTTTACTTAAGTGCTCCCAAACTTGAGCCTTCAACTATAAGAACTAAAATAATATACATTCTAAGATAACTAAATATAGAAAAGAGCCACCCCTTCTCAGAACATAATAATCCACAGACTATTACCTTTTGCTGGGAAACTCCCAGTTCCCATCAGAAGAACGCCAATAATTCACAGCACATGGAGTCTTCTGCAGACATTTTTGTCCATAACCAGATCGAGTTTGCCGCCCCCTGGACACCTGTCCAAGAGGAACCGGCCTTTGAAAAATAAACACAAACCTTTGGGGAACAAGCTCTGGAAGAGAAAGGAATCTGCCAAGTTCCGGATATCCTGGACAACAGTCAATATGCTTCCTTCCACTGTCTCTGAGAAAAATGGCATCTTCCTTCAGCCAATTCCCTTTTTTTGTCTTCAACCCAAGAACAGCAGTTAGAACTCTTTCAGAGATCTTGGAAAAATCACTGATTTAGGAGAGTTGTTCTCCATCCTCTTTTTCGCTTTGAAAGTTAGTACAACATGAGGGGTCATGCCCTAGTGTGGGTTTCCAGAACAGATAAATCCAATCAGCACTAGAGAGTTCACTAGGCTAGACCCACCATTATGCTAGTGAACTAGATTGGTCCTCAAGAGTAGATTATTGCTTTAGCCTCCTCTGCCTCCTTTGCTTCCACCATCTAATCACATAATCACATAACCACCACACTATAGAAGTGTGGTCCTTCTATACAAGTCTTAACCAGTCTTCTCAGATCCAGTCCCTCCATAATCTAATCTATCTTCCACACAATATTCCCAATTGATTTTCAGGCATAGATCTACCCACTCACTTCTTACAAAATGTCTATAGATTCCCATTGCCTTGAGAATGAAATATTAATTCCTTGCTTTGAAATGTAAAGCCTTTTACCATTTGCCTCCAGTTTATCTTTCCATATTTATTTCATTTTATTCCTCATTACACATTTAAAAAAACCTTACCTTCCATCATAGAATCAATACTGTGTATTGGTTCTAAGGCAGAAGAGCAGTAAGGGCTAGGCAATGGGGGTTAAGTGACTGACTTGCCCAGGGTCACACAGCTAGGAAGTATCTGAGGTCAAATTTGAACCCAGGACCTCCCATCTCTAGAGCTGGCTCTCAATCCACTGAATCACCTAGCTGCCCCCAATGATAGCTACTTAGAAGGAGAAATGATCGCTGTCTCTAAATATCTGAAGTGTTCTTTCAGCTGGAAGGAGTGGGCTCAACCTACCCTCCACACACTATTTTCTATCCCAACTGACTTACTCATCTGAAGTGTTCTCTCAGCTGGAAGGAGTGGGCTCAACCTACCCCCCCCACACACACACACACGCTATTTTCTATTCCAACTGACTTACTCTTGCTTTCTCTGTATGCAATATTCCATTTCCAAACCAGACTTCACACAGAAATTCCTTCATGTCTCTCTTAATCCTCACCTCCACCTCTTAGAAAACTATCTATAACAGCAATGGCAAACATTTTTAGAGGGACAGGTGATGTGAGAAATGTCCTCACACACAAGAGGAGAGGGGAGGGTAGCATCCCAGCCCCGCATCCCTCTGGCTTTCTAGTAACAAACTCTGGCAAGCTCTGTGCTGGGGCAACAGCTCACATGCCCACAGAGAGGGCTCTGAGTGCACCTTCCGGCACACATGCTATACGTTTGCCACCACGGATCTATAGCTTCCCTCAAAGTTCATCTCAAGTGTTATCTCCTACATTATTCTAATAATGGTTATTAGTGCTCCCCCTCCAACAAAAATAATGAAATTAGTCTTTGTTTGCTTTGTATAAATGCAAATAAATACTTATCTGTATACTTGTTGCATCATCTTAGTAGACTGTAAACTACTTGGGGCCAAACATTTTTTCTTTTTTGGCTTTGTACCTTCTATAATAGTCAGTCCCTAAGAGCACTCTAATAAATGATTTGGAAATTGTTCATTTGAATCCATTCTTCATGCTGATGCCAAGGCAATCTTGACCCAATAAAACCTTTCAAAAGCTTTCTGTAATCTTTCCCTTCTTATCTCCCCCATCACCTCCTTGGTGTACTAGGCAGACAAGACTACTCACTATCTTACAAACATGTCCCTCAGCCTTCCACACGCACCTTTGTACAGTTTATCTTATTTACCCAGAATCTCTTCCATCCTATTTCGATCTGTTGAAGTGACTTGCTTAATTAAGGCCATTTAACTAGATAGTGGTAAGCATGGGAAACCCAAATCTCTTGACTTATAAAAACAGTGTTCTTTCCACATGTTGCCTCTAGACGTGTAAGGTATTACATATATAAATCAGTGCCAAGTGAATGATAGACCTTAAACTTCAAGTGTTCTGCAAAGTTTTATGCATAAATGAATGTTAAAGACTGAGGAAGGAGAAATTGTTGGGCTAGGACTATCAAGGAAAACTTCACGAAGGAGGTAGAACTTGAGTTGGACCACAACGGATGAGTAGAAACTTAGCACAAGAGATCATGAGAGGTCTAAGAGACCTCTTAGAGAGATCTAAGAAATGCTTCTTGGATTGGATAAACCCAGATTCAAAGGTAACCACAGAAAAGGTTCTTCCTCTAAAGTACAAGTCAACACTTGGAAAACATCTGAAGAAGGTTACCTTCCAAGAGGTTGACTCAGATGATGATTATGATGATGGAGAGCTAGCATTAGCATTTAAATAGTGCCTACTCTGTGTCAATAGATATCATGCTAAACACTTTACAGAAATCATATTTTATTTTCATGACAATCCTGGGAAATAGGCACTGATTTTACAGTTCATAAAATGAGATAAACAGAGGTTGTTACTTACCCAAGGTCTTTTAGCTATTAAGTGTCTGTGGCCAAATTTGAACTCAGGACTTCAAAACTCAGGCCCAGTGCCTTTTCCACTCATGTAGCAAAACCAATAGGTTGATCTCAACTTTTCCAGCTACTCACCTGTGTCATTGCTGCTTCAGTGTTCTGGGGTTTCTAATATCAATCCGTACCATTCTAAAAAAGACCTAATTTGGATCACATGGATGCTGCCATCCATGCTGCAATTCTAATCTGAGCATATTTTTGGTGTCTCTTCTAAATGTAGGAGTTAAATTAATGCCCAATACTTCAAGTATTATTTTATAAAGTTTATTATCTGACAAAATAGAACCATGTGACTAAAGTTATTTCTACCTGCTCAAAAGTCCTGCTCCACCAAAGCAGCGACAGGAAGGAGAGAGAGAGAGAGAAAGAGAGAGAGAGAGACAGAGACAGAGACAGAGACAGAGACAGAGACAGAGACAGAGACAGAGAGACAGAGACAGAGAGACAGAGAGACAGAGAGAGACAGAGACACAGAGACAGAGAGAGACAGAGACAGAGACAGAGACACAGAGATAGAGACAGACAGAGAGACAGAGAGACAGGGAGAGACAGAGAGAGAGAGAGAGAGAGAGAGAGAGAGAGAGAGAGAGAGAGACATGGACCTCCACCCAATTTATATCCTGTCTACATCAGCAGATAACAATAAGAAGTGAGTGGGGTTCTGGGAATCATAGTTCTGCTGGGGATCATAGTTTTTAGGGTAACAGATTCTAATTACACACTTTATAATGAAATAATTCACTTAGCTGCCTATATTCACTTTTACTTTGCTAGCATCACTGGTCAATTTTTTTTTAAATTATTATTACTATTATTTTACAGGAAAGGGGTCATCATTGTTGGGAAAGTCCTAGTGTGGAAATCCCTTCTGTCAATTCAGCTCGTACACTTATTTGTGATTTTTAGTTATCTGGGGCACAGACAAGTTAAGTGACTTTAATTGTGGTCACTCAGCTCATATATGTCAAAGATCAGACTCGAATTGAGGTCTTTCTGATACTACGGGCAATACTCCTATCCACTATGGCATGCTCCCTCTTTACTACTCTATATCACATTCAAAATCAAGGAAATCCAATCAAATTACAAATATTTTTGTTACTTTGACTGATATTCAGAAAGATAAGGTCTAGTCCCAACTGTGCCATGAACTCAAAGTAACCTTAGACAAGTACAGGTATCCTTTCCCCATTTCAACTTTCCCCATCACAGTTTCATTATATCTGAGTTGGCAAAAGAAATTAAATGGGAATTTGGGGGCTTTTCTGGAAGCTACAGATGAAATGTAGAAGCCAGCAGATGACCTAGAGAAAGTTTAGAAACTCCGAAACAAATGGAATATATGTACAGCATTGTATAATGTTAATATATTTTATATTTTAATACATAAATAATAATAAATATACATAATTTCTTTTTTAAGTTAAAATAGATTTTTGCAAAAAGAATGCAAAATCCAAAACATTTTACATGGATTTTCCAGATCACTGGGGTGCCCTGCCCCTGACCTCCATGATGTGGAAGGAACACTTTTACTCTCCTTTGTCTAGGTCTGTAAAATGAATAGCTGGGCTATCTGGTTTTCCTGAGAGAATCTAGACTACTCTTTTATTTTAGTTGAGGAAGCTGAGATAGAGAAGTTAACTATATTTTTCTCAAAATGTATAGGTAGCAAGCAGGAAAGTTAGGTTTCAAACCTACATCTTCTGGTTCCAAACCTAGAGGGTATCTAAAAGCCATTGAAGCTATGACCTGAATAAATCATATCTACAGTAAATGTCCTAAGAACTCAAAAGAAAGGAGGCAGCATAGCGTATTAAAAGGAACTATGTACTCAGAGTCATGGGGCCTGGGTTTAAATCCAAAATTCTATTAATAAAACTCCATAAAAATAAAATACGATAAAAACCCATAAAATGATGAGGTTGGACTAGATCTAGGCCTTCCAGCTTTAAATGATTAAATTTAAATGACTTTTCTCATCTGTGATTGAAGCAGATGACTTCCAAGGTTTTTGAGATCCTTTTAACCTTTACCATGGCCTGGAGTTGTGACCCTGGGCTAGTCCTTTAACTCTCTCTTGCTTTTCTTTTCTCCTTTTTTGAAGAAGCTATTTTTAGTTTTAATAGCAATTTAAGTAAAACATAATATATATGTTATCTCATTTGATCATTACAACAGCCCTGTGAAAGAGTTGCTATTATTACCCCCATTTTACAGAGATTAAATGACTTGTCCGGGATCACAAAACTAAAAAGTAAATCTGAGGTTGGATTTGAACTCTGCTCTTCAGCTAAAAGGCAGGGAGTGGGAGAGGTGGGAGGGGGAGAATAGGACTTGAGCTGGGTCTCCAAATAGGAATAGAGGAAAGGAGATTAGAGGGCCCAAAACAAATAAATAGAGACAAGAGGGCTCGAGATTGCTTAGCTAACAGGAGACTAGGCAGGTCTGAGAAGAGGCTTATGGAAGGGTCATAGTGTGAGACCAGAGTGATCAGAGGGCCTGGGTTCAAATCTTGGCTTTGGTTAGTATTACCTATATGACCTTGGTTGTGCCTCATTTTCCTCCTCTGTAAATTAAAAAGGTGGGAGTGGACGATCCCTAAGGCTCCTGCTAATTCTAAAGCCTATGAGGTAAGGACCAGAAAGGGCAATGAAATCAGCCACATGAAGCTGCCAGGTTTGATGGAGGCTGTTTTCTTGGCAGGCTTGGCACAGCAGCTGCATTCTGTACAAGATCCTCAGGGCATTTCATGGAGCAGAGTGTGAAATCCCATTAACAGGGGAAGGTGGGACCCTCTCTTCCCATCCGCAGCAGGCACTGTGCAGCCATTTATCCCGGAGCTCCAGGAATATTCCCCAAACTGGTCAACACTCAGACTAGAGAGAGGGCTCTGATTAGCACGAAATCATCGCTGCCTGCCTGGGAATAGTGTGACTTTATTCAGACTGAAATCGACCGGCCCTTTTCCCTTCTTTCTTTCTATTTTTACCCACACATGTAAGCCTAGGTGCACATTCACCTTATACAGACATGTATTTAGCTTGGCATGAGAACCATGGAAGGGGCCAGGGGCAGTCATGGAGAGGTTTGGAGTGGCTAAAGAGACAGCTTGTGATTTTTTTTTTATTTACACCCCTACAAATGGACTTCTCTCTATGCTTGAATTTGAAAGGAAGGCTTATTCTTTTCTGGATGTTGGAATTCAGTCCCCGGGGGATATTGGCTTCAGTTCATCCACTTCCACCATGTATGTCATGAAAAATAATGTCCAAGCAATGAGACTGATATTCCACTTATCGATGACAACTGCACACATTTCTATAATAATGGCAGACCCTGCTAGAGTGAATTTTTGCAAAAAAGGCACTTTACATACAATGCTCATTTTAGCCTTGCAATTACTTGGTGAGGTAGGGAGGGGCTATTAATTATCCCATTCAACAACTGAGGCAGAGATGCCAGGGCAGTTAGGTGGTGCAGTGGATAGAATGCCAGGCTTGGAATCAGGAAGACTTGAGTTCAAATCCAGCCTTAAAGACTAGCTTTGTAACTGGGGAGAAGTCATTTAACCCTGTTTGCCTCAGTTTCCTCATCTGCAAAATAATCTGGAGAAGAAAATGGTAAACCACTTCAGTATCTTTGCCAAGAAAACCCCAAATGGGGTCACAAAGAATTAGACATGACTGGAACAACCAAACAACAACTATATAGAACTTACTATGTGCCAGGCACTATGCTAAGCATTCTATAATTATTATCTAATAATAATAATAGTAGTAGCTAGCATTTATGATGTTACAATCTATTTGGGGTCATTTATTTTCATCTATAACATAATCTAATATGTAACATATTTATAATATAGCATGAGTGATTTTTATAAATATGTGATAAAATAAATATGATTATCCAAGAGAAACAAATTCTTACATTAATTTTATCCAAAAGTTTATGCCATTCTTTTTCCCACCTCCCACTTCTTCCTCCGCCTTCCAGCCCCTCTCCTCCCCAAGAAGGCAGGTAATATGATGTAAATTATACATATATTATCATGTGATATATATTTCCCTGTTCATCATGTTGTGAAATAAGACATATATTGTTTACATTAGAGAAAATTTCATAGAGGAAATAAGATGAAGAATGGCATATTTTGAACTGTGTTGCGACTCCATCAGTTACTTCTATGGTGTTGAGTAGCCTTTTTCATCACAGGTCCTTCAGAATTGTCCTGGTTCCTTGCCTTCCTGATCATCATAGTTAAGTCATTCAGTTGATCTATCATACATTGTTGTTGTTACCGAATACAATATTCTTTTGGTTCTGCTCATTCCACTCTGTATCACCACATACAAATTTTCCCAGGGTTTGGGGAGATCATCTTATTATGTCATTTCTTGTTATAATTTATAATAATGAAGGCAGCTGAGTGACTCTATGGGTAAAGTACATAGCCTAGAATCAGAAAGACTTGTTTTCAAATCCAGCCACAGACACTAGCTGTATGACCCTGGGCAAGTCATTTAACCTTGTTTGTTTCAGTTTTATCATCCATAAAATGAATCAGAGAAGGAAATGGTAAACCATTCCAGTGTCTCTGTCAAAAAAAAATCTAAATGGGGATCAAGAAGAGTCAATCACATCTGAAAAATGATTCAAAAACAATAACAATGACAACAGATGAGGAAATTGAGGCTCAGAGAGAGGTTAAGTGACTTCCCCGGGGTCATGCAGTTAGTGTCTAAGGTGGGATTTGAACCTAGGTTTTGGGGTAGGTCTAGTGCTTTCTCCACTACATGATACTGCCTTGATATTCCATTTGCATGAAATTGGTCAAATTTAGGACAATAGACTTAAAAATGTAAGCAACTTTAAAAGACACGTAGTTTAATTCTCTCATTTTATATCATGAGAATATTGAGACCCAGAAAAGTTAAGTGACTCTCTGGATAAGTCACTCCGGTAATTGATCAATGACAAACACCTCTTCCAAAGGTAGCACTCATCTATAAGTCTATTTTCTCACCTATGAAATGTCAAAGTTGGACTAGATCATCCCCCAATCAATCCTTTTGCTTTACATAATGAGGAATCCAAGACCCTAAAAAAATGAAGAGAATAAATCACACACATCAGCAGCTGCAAAGCTAACCTTCAAATATAGGTTTTCTTCCTCCAAAGGGAGCTCTCCTCTCTATGTGTGTTTTCTCACATGGAAAATGTCAGGGTTGCCCTACATAATCCCCAAATGTATTTACAGGTCTAGATGAGTTTAATTCCACCAGTCTTTTTAAAGAGCAAGCTACAAAGACAAGAAACCTGTAGTTTCATATATAAAATTTATCAGAGTTCTGATCAATAAGTGTGCGAATACATGTTCTATTTGGTATTTATTAATTGCAGAATTTCATTTGATTTTAAAGCTTTTCTTAAGCACCTACTATGTGCACACTGTGTGTGGCGCTGGGGATACAAAGATAAAGAATGAAATAGTCCCTGGTCTCTATGCAGTAATTTCAAGTTACAAAGTATATTGTGTTTGTTACTGGATTCATTTGATTAGCGCAACAGTCTTGGGATTTAGCAAGTACACAGATTATCATTCCTACTTTATAAATTAAGAAATTAAACTTCAGAAGGGTAAGAGTTCATGCCCAATCCCTCAGTGAAGAAGTGGCAGAGAAGGACTAGGACCAACTCCCAGCCTAGTCTAAATTAGGTCACAGTACAGTTACCTGCCTTTATCATGAGATCCTCAGAATTTTAGGTCTGGAAGGGACTTCAGAGATTATGTGGTCCAACCTCTTTAAATACACAGATGAAAAAAACTGAGTTCTAAAGAAGGGAAATGATTGGCTCAAGACCCTACCATCAGTAGAAAGAAGTTTCTCAAGTCCTTTGTTTAATCTACCATAATGGCAGCCCTTCTAGGAATCCTACTACTTGTTCAGATGTAGATACTGGCCAGTGGAAAGATCAATAGTTCCAAGTTTCCATAGTGAATCATTTTTCTTCCCTGCTCTTTAAGCAATTCACTTGCTGTTCATTTAAATTGGACCTATACCGTCCCTAGCAAAGTCTTCTAGGATCCCTCGATTGGATTAAGGATCCTGGCCACGTGAATTGGGTTTGTTCTAATATTAATGTTCAGAACTTGGCAAATAAACTCACAACTCTGGTCTCATTTATGTTCTGTTAACAATGCATTTCATTAAATGACTTTGGACTTAACTCATCTATTTCAACAAAACTCAAATATTTGTTCTCTGCCAAAGAAAAGATAAGAGGAAGGTGAATCAGACCATTCCACCTACCTTGGAGTGAAGACATCTTAAGTCTGTCTCTTAAGGAGCAACTTTGGAAAGAAGGTGTTTGTGAGGGATTCCTACTCTCCTGCCATATTGGGATTTCTTGACCCTACTTCTCAAATAAAACACTAAATAATAAGAATGTCTCTGAGAAGAATGAATCTGTTCCTTGTAGGGATCTGATATCTCCTTGAGTTAGCTGTAGACCTAAAGCAATTATTTAATATTCTTCACAAAAATATAATGGATGGAACCTTATAGTCACACTAGTCTAACCTCATTTTACAAAGGAGTAAACTGAGGCCTAAAGAAGGGATTTCATTTTGTCAACATCATATAGACAGCAAGGAGCAAAGATGAAGTTCAAACCCACTTCTAACTCCAAATCCAGTGTTCAAGCCACTACATGATAAACCATCAATGTTGCATATGTCTTTATGAAATTTAGCAGTACTAATTGTTTTTAGCTGAGGAATCTGAAATGAGGAAATGTCTTAAAATGAGCTGCCCTTCAAGGCTTAATCTTACCTAAACTGGAGAAAAAGGAATAATCTTCCCCAAGAGGATCAAGTTGTTTGTTATTTTTTGTTCATAGTCAGGGCTCTTTTCGTAGCTTTGAATTTTTTTTTTAGTTTTTTAAATCATTAAACTGAATCATTTTCCTGACTGTAAGGAATTCAGTTAATGAACTATTAAGTGTAAAGAAGGGCCATCTAGATACATTGCCAGCACTTTCTTTCCAGATGCTCATTCTTTGAGATGTTTAGCACCTGCGGAAATGGAGTTTCTGAGTGGATAAGCTCACAGCCAAGTATGTTTTTTAAATTAAATTTTATCCTTTTCAGTTATCAAATTATTATTTGTTCCTCCCACTTCCCCTTTCTTGATAGGGGAAAAAAGAAAGAAAAACAAAATCCATGCAACAAATACATTTGCTCAAGCAAAACAAATTCCCATATTTTTATGTCCAAAAAATACTGTTTTGTTACATGTGTTATTCCATCACCTCTCAATCAATATGTGAGTAGTATAGTTCAGTATCAGTCTTCTGGAATCATGGCAAATCATCTCATTGATGAGAATCCTTAAGTCTTTTAAATTCATTCCTTTTTACAATGCTATCATGATAGTATAAATTGTTCTCCTGGTTCTGCTTATTTCACTCTACATCAATATTCATGAATCCTCCCAGGTTTCATTGAAACCTACTCTTTCATCATTTCTGATAACACAGGATAGTGTTTCATTAGATTCACATTAGAGGGGACAGCTAGGTGGCTCAGGGAATAGAACCAAGCCTAGATAAGAGAGGTCCTGGGTTCAAATTTAACTTCATATACTTCCTAGCTGTGTGACCCTGGGCAAGTCACTTAAACCCCACTACCTAGCTCTTACTGCTCTTCTGCCTTAAAAACAATATACAGTATTGATTCTAAGACAGAAGAGTTTTTTAAAAAGATTAGTATAAGATTAGATTCATATGCTATAGTTTTTCAACCATTCTACAATGTATAGACAACCCCTTAGTTTCCAGATGCACTGCATAAGGGCTTTTACTAATACTTGTGTGTGTGTGTGTGTGTGTGTGTACACATATATATATATATATATGATTTTTCTCTTATTTATTTTTTTAAACTGTTACCTTCTATATTAGAATCAATATTGTATATTGGTTCCAAGGCAGAAGACGGTAAGGACTAGGCAATAGGGGTGAAGTGACTTGCCCAGGGTCACACAGCTGGGCAGTGTCTGAGGCCAAATTTGAACCCAAAAAACTCCCATATCTAGACCTGGCTCTCAATCGACTGAGCCACCCACCTCCCTACTCCCCTCTTTCTTTGATGCCTTTGGGGACACAGTCCTAGAAATAATAACATTGGATCAGAGGAGAAGGCGATAGTTTAGTGACTTTAAGTTTGAAAATACTTTCCAGAACAGCCATACCAATTTTCAGCTCTACCATCAGTGTCTTGTTTGTTCATCAATCCATCCACAAGACTTTATTAAGCACTTATCATTATGCTAAGCTCTATGGATATACTATTTGAAAAGCCTTTATCTTCTGTCTTAGAATCAATACTATATACTGGTTCCAAGACAGAAGAGTGGGAAGGGCTAGGCAATGGGGATTAAGTGACTTGCCCAGGGTCACACAGCTAGAAAGTGTCTGAAGGCAGATTTGAATCCAGGACCTCCCATCTCCAGGCCTGGTCTCTATCTAGTGCATCACCTAGCTGCTCTTATTTTAATAATATATGATTAATTCTATTTTTTAGCCATTTTGAATCATGTCCAATTCTTCATGATCCCTTTCAGAATTTTCTTGGCAGAGAGAGTGGATTGCTTTGTAATTTTCTTTTCCAACTCATTTTATACGTGAGAAAAATGATGCAAACAAGGTTAAGTGATTTGCCCAGCATCTTACAACTGGCATGTGTCTGAGGTCTGATATGGACCCAACTGTTCCTGACTTTAGGCCTGGCACCTGTGAAATATATACATTTTTTGATATTTTTATTATTGTTTTTATTCCTGCATGTGCAATACAGTATTTGAGTTTTTCTCTCACCCTAGCCATTGAGCCACCTAGCTGCCCTGTAGTTAATACAATGAAATATTATTTGTATCATATCTTCTTATTTTAATTAATATATTATATGATTTATATGGTATAATAATGATTGCATTATATTAAATAATGTATACTTAATACTATATAGACATGTTTATAACAAAAGTAGATACTTTAAGATGAAAAAAATTTTTAATGAAATTTAAAAATAAAATAATATTTGATCCTAGAATCAATATAGAATCACTGGAGTTTACTGAGTAGGGGGTTTGACACAGTTAGACTTGAACTTTAGGGAAATTACTTTGGCAGTTCCTTTAAGGATGTCTTGACCAGGAAAAACTAGAAACCAACTAGATGGCTTTTCTAATAGTCTAAGAGAAAAATTATAAGGGCATGAATAAGGGTAGTGGAGATCAAATGTGAGAGATGGAGGAAAAGAAAGGACAAAATTTTATATCTTATTAGATAGGTAGATGGGGGTGAGAAAAAGTAAGGAGTTAAATATGGCAATGCAATCATGAAAATCAAGGCAGCTGAAAAGACAAGAACGACAAGGAATGTTGTAATATCAGGGAATTTCCTTCAGTAATTGGGACTTTTAGAGGGTAGATGGGTTTCGGGAGTTGGAACTAAATAATCTATCTGCTTGTCCCATATAATTTACTTTGTTCCATTCAAAATGAAAAAAAGGGACAGTGAGGCTAATCTACTCATCAGTCACTGTTCCCAAGTACAGAATCTGATCTCAGAGGGGCCCATGCTATAGCCAGGATGTGATTTGGGGGCAGGGAATTGAGTTAAAATTTTTCCAGCAACAACTGGGCAGCTTCTGTGGTTAGCTATCAGTATACATTTTAAGTGCTCTGAGGAGAAAGAAAGAAAGAAAGAAAGAAGGAAGGAAGGAAGGAAGGAAGGAAGGAAGGAAGGAAGGAAGGAAGGAAGGAGAGGGAGGGAGGGAGAGAGGGAAAGAGAGAGAGAGATGAGGATTTTGAAATGATCGAGATTTGGATTAGCAAGCAATTTCCTGCGTTTCCCAACTTCATAAATGAGGTCAAAAAGGTCCATGTTGAATGGACCCCATCAATCTCCCTGTTGTTAGCAAGGAAACGTTGGAAAGTGCAGGTGTTAACAGTCTTGCTGTTATTTTTGGGAGAATGTGAATTGAAACACTCGCAGGAAGTGTCCTATTCCCCTGCCAGCATCCTGGAGTATTATTTTAGGCAGCAGAACTGAGGCCTATGCACAAGAGTCTGCTTTCATCACACCTTTAAGTCTTGGGCATTTCAAGTGCAAGAATTTTGCTTCAAGCTTTGGGAAAAATTAAAATAATCAGTGTGTGTCTCACTGTGACCAGGAAAACCTGACTAGAGGGCCTCCAAGCAAAAATCAAACCAAAATTGATCGCAACCAGCCCTAGCCGTGGCTGACTGTTGAAAATAGAATGGAAAACGCAAAATAAATTTAACATTGACGCTTTTACTCATGAAGTCTTTCTTCAAAATATTTATAGCATTTTTCAAACATAACATAGAGGTAAAGTCTAAAATTCCTTATAGTCAAGTCTGCAAAAATCCATTGGGACAATAGTGTCCTCCCCATCCTCACTCCCAGGAATCTTTGTATTTAGAGCAAGAAAGGGCTGAGAAAGAACACCTAATCCAAACCCTTCATTTGATGGGTGATGAAACTTTAGTCCTCAAAAAATTCAAATCACTTGTCCAAGGTCATCCAGGTAACAAATAACAGAATTAGGATTTCTTTCCTCAGTAAAATATTGCCTTCTTTTAATAAATTATTTTAATTTTTCATGTATGTCTAAGTGCACATACATACATATATATATACACACACAAGTATATACTTTTATGTATGTGAATACATAAATAAATACATATGTGTGTAAATGTATCTGTGAAATTCATTATGAATAAAAAGAATATTGTTTTTAAAAACACATAGAAAATCTGGAATTTGCTCAATTGATTTCAGTTTTAGCAGTTTTTAATCAAGCTCCTACTATGTACCAGTTGTTCTGTTAAGTGCTCTAGAGACATAGAAAGGTTATATAAAACAAAAACTAAACAGAACAGCTTCTGGTTTTAAGGAGATTGTGTGGGAGAAAAACATGGAAGCAACTTTGAATGAAGATCAAAGGAAGAGGGCAGCTGGATGGCTCAGTGGATAGAGTTCTAGGTCTGGATTTGGGAGGTCCTGGGTTCAAATTTAGCCTCAGATTCTTTCTAGCTGTGTAACCCTGGACAAGTCACTTAACCCCAGCTGCCTACCCCTTACCACTGTTTTGCCTTGGAACCAATATACAGTATTAATTCTAAAATGAAAGGTAAGGGTTTTTAAACAAATTAATTAATTTTTTAAAGATAAATTGAGGATATTCTCAGAGAGAAGACACTAAGGTTAAGGAGGACTGGGAAAGCCTTTGTGTAGAATGTGGAACTTTGGCTAAAAAGAAATAAATATTAAGGCAAGATACATACAAAATCAATGCAAAGAAATGAGGAAGACACTACTGATAATATGATAGAATAAAAAAAAAATTCCACTGGCTGTGGAATCAAGGGACTTGAGTTCAAATTCTAACACATACTTACTTATACTCTCTATACACTATATATACTCCCTTCCCACAACATCTTTAGCAAGTCAAGTCCTTAGCCATTCTGGATCTCCCCTCATCTATAAAAGGAGGGAACTGGACTGGATAGCCTCTGAAATTCCTTCCAACTCTAAATCTATGATTTCAGTGTAGCAAGGGTTACATGTCATATTGGGGTGTCACTGTGTGTCTTGAAGAGAGGCCCAAATAGGCATCCCTAGCATCTTCTCCCCCTACTCATCTCCAAGGGAGATTTTAATTCAATCTGTCACCATTTATTTATGTCTACTATGTGTCAGGTACTATGCTAAGTCCATGCCCTCAAGGAGTTTATACTCTAATGGGGGAGACAATCTGAAAACAAATCTCTACAATGCAAGCTATAGACAGGATAAAGAGGAAATTATTGAGAGAACTTTCTTTTAAAACGCTGGAATTGATAGAGTTTGAAGAAGGCTTCCTGTAGAAAGTGGGATTTGCCTTCTCCCAGAAAGGGAAATGAAGTTGGGGTCAGGATTTGTCCACTGTGCTCTCCTCAGAGAAAGCAGGCACCAGTCTAGAACTCTATTTTTCTTCTCCCTTAAATATTATTAATCTAGGGATATAGTTTTCAGGATCTAGCTGATTTCTTATAGTTGCTGCATTAATAAGTGGAAAGAACAGGACTCCAAGCTTTATATTCAAGGCTTAACTCCCTTTCCACCAAATACTAGTTGCACAGTGAACATATCTGGTAGAAAGCTAAAATAAAGTCATTATCCGAAGTGATAGCAAAACAGAAATCAGAGACCATATATATGAGAATATACAGTGAACCAGATAATTCAGAGGGAAGGAGCTTTTCCATTGGGAGGGAGGTAACTCAGCACAATAAAGAGGGACTATCTTGATTCTCACCCAAAGGAAAGCTCCCCAAAGCTTCTGGTGAAGCATTCTTGGGAACAGGGACACAATGGAGATTATCAGCTCCACTCATATCAGCTTCTGCCTAGTCTTTTTCTTTAGCAATCTGAAGTAGGGTTGGCATCTTTCATTTTTCTCTCTTGAAGCTAGAAGCCAGAAGTATTCAAAGACTACTAGGGGGTAGCTAGGTGGCTTGTTCAGGTGTGGAAAAGGACAATCCTGTTTTGGGGTATGGCTTCAAACACTTCCTAGCTATGTGACCCTGGGCAAGTCACTTAACCCCAACTGCCTAGCCCTTACTACTCTTCTGCCTTAGAGCCAATACACAGTTTTGATTCTAAGACTGAAGGTAAAGATTTTATTTTTAAAAATCAATCAATCAATCAAAGTGGCCACTCAAGAACTCAAGTTCTCCTCTCCTTGGCTCTTGGCAAGTCTGCCCATTCCAACTTTCACACAGGTGCAAGGCATTGATCTACATCAATAGGAGAGAGTTCTGTACCAATGGGCTTTGGAACTTGTTTTACATTCAGAACTAGAAGGATCAGGGGAAAGTTCCTGTAGAAGAAGATCCTAGAGATGCATTTTAAAGAATCTTGGGATTCCAAAAGTCAGAGTTGAGAAAAGGATGTAAAGGAATATATTCCAGATGGGAGAGATGGAAATGGGATGCCATTTAGAATGGACTTCAAGTAGGACAGCTTGATCCAAATCTAGTGTACATGAAGAGGCAATAAGAAACCAATCTGGGAAAATCAGTTAGAGGAAGACTGTGAAAGGCTTTCATTATCTAGAGGGAATAACTTGTGTTTAACCTAGAGACAATGGGTCAACTTTATCCATCTAAATGAGTGCTGCTCTTCAAAGTAGTCTTCTGTATCCATTCCAAGAAAACTTCTCATTGTCTACATGTCTAGACTTCCTCTGTTAGAATGATCTTTAAATCACATGAAGAAATTAATATTGTTATGCTTCTTGTCTAATCCAGTACTGAAAATATAATAAAATAAATAAACAATAAATTAATAAATAAATAAGTTTTGGATTTATTATGAAATAAATTTAATAAACAATAAATAAAATCCAATAATAATAATTTATACTATAATAATGAGCTGGGATTGATTGCTACCTAATTCACCAGGCTTGACTTCCAAGCATATGTGACTATCCTTTGACAGTGGATTTTATTATTGGGTCACATTTGCATCCATTTAGGACATCCATATAAATAAATATTTTTTGACTTCTACCCAGTTCAAATAAATATACTCAACTTAAGATGACTTTCAAGTCATTTCCCAAAGAAGCTTTCAAGGTAGAATCAATGGGAAAATCTCTTGAAGATATTACTTGGGATGTACAGTATATGTGTAGACTCAATTATGTTTAGAATAACCCTAACTCTTTAAGAGCCACCACATGATGTGGAGTATAGAACTGGCCTTGGAGGCAGAAAATTTGAGTTCAAGTCTTGCCTCTGACATGTTAGCTGTATGCATTTAGGTAAGTCACCTAATCTCTGCTTATCTCTGTTTCCTCACTTACAAAAAGGGGGCAATTAGCTCCTCTCTCACAGGGTTGTTGAAAGGATCAAATGAGATAATAATTGTAAGTGTAAAGCATAGTGCCTGGCACGTGGTAAGAGCTATATAAATGTTGACGATGATGATGATGATGGGGTGATTTAATCCCTCATAGACAACTCACTAAGATTATAAGTAAGAGAAGATACAGACATGCATTGGCAGAGGGAATTTCCTCATCTGGGAATACCCTGTATGAATGAAATCACAGGTCTATTTCCTATTCCTATGCTTAAGTCGCATCTCCTAAGCATCTCTGTGGGCAGTTAGGTGGAAGAATGGATAAAAGACTGCTCTTGGAATCAGGAAGACTCATCTTCCTAAATTGAAATACCTGATCTCAGACACTAGCTCTGTGACCCTAAGCAAGTCACTTAACCCTGTTTGTCTTAGTTTCCTCATCTGTAAAAATGAACTGGAGAAAGAAAAGGAAAAATCATTCCAGTATCTTTGAAAAAAACAACCTTTAAATGGAGTCATGAAGAGTCAGATACAACTGAAATGATTGAACAACAAAAACATCTATGTAAAGACATAACATGCACATACACATGCAATAGCAATGCATTTCTATAGACTTTTAAAGCTTGCAAAGTATTTTTTCCAGTGAAATAGAAAGGGAAGGTTTTGTCATTCCCATTTTATAGATGAAGAAACTGATACTCAAGAAGAAATTGAAATGAACTATACAAGGTCACACAGCCAGTAATGAGCAGAGTCAAGACCTTCATGGAAGTCTCCTGATTGTAATGTAATGCTCCTTCTATCAGAGTACAATCTCTCTCTCTCTCTCTCTCTCTCTCTCTCTCTCTCTCTCTCTCTCTCTCTCTCTCTCTCTCTCTCTCTCCTGTCTCTGTGTGTGTGTGTGTGTGTGTGTCTTATGTACATGTACTAGTGAAGATCCACTTATTCTCATCTTGCTTACCTTTCCTTCAGGATAATGCAATTGAGTAATTTTAAGATGCTGAAGGAAGTCAAATTGGCATAGTTTAAGGAGGACAAGTCACATGTTCCTGGATTCTGATTTTTCCATTCTCTACTCTCTAATGGGGAACTACTTATGGGTCAGTACCATGTCTCTTCAGTTTGCTTTTGCATCAGGAAGTTAATTTGTGTAGAGGAAGGCCATGGGCCTGCCATGACCACCATCCCATGCCTGCTGGGCAGCAGTTTCCTAAGCTTCCCTTTACTCATCTTAAGCAAACTGACACTGTTCCCCCTGGAGCCAGAGCATCACCTGAAATTCATAGAAATGGCAGCCAAATTGACTAATAGAAAATAATCTTCCATTATGCAGAATACAAAATAGAGAAGGATTTCAAAGCACCAGGGCAGCCTCTTCTTTCTGAGAGGCTGTGAACAAGCTATTGAAGCTTGGCAAAGTATGGTTTGAATTTGTTTGCTCTGCTGTGGAATCGTTTGTTATTGCAAAGAATGAATGCATGCGGCTTCTCTTACATTGCCAGATGGCATTAGCATAGCCACATCACAGGGCAATCCTCAACGAGTATTGGCAGATAAGTGGATGTACTCTATATGGAAACTTTCCCTATTGACTTTCATTACACTGTTGTAAAAGGAGCTATTTCCAAAGAAATTTGCTATATATCCACCCCGACTCTTACATGAAATGTTAATGACTAACTGGGGAGATGTTGATTTGGTTAAGGTTGGAGATTACTGAGGTTAATAAACTCTCTTCCATGTTACCAATATAGCTTACTTTACAATGTCTTCTACTGTGCCCTTAGTCACACTCTCAAACTAATCTAAGCTCAGCATAGTGCCTGGCACATAATAAGCACTTCATAAATTGTTTTTTGACTGACTAACTTAGGACACCCAAGATAATAGTAGTAGTAGTAGTAGCAGCAGCAGCAGCAGCAGCAGCAGCAGCAGCAGCAGCAGCAGCAGCAGCAGCAGCAGCAGTAGTAGTAGTAGTAGTAGTAGTAGTAGTAGTAGTAGTAGTGCAGCAGCAGTAGCAGTAGTGTATATGGTACCTACTGTGTGCCAGGCACTTGCCAAGTGCTTTACAATTATATCTTTGATCCTCACAACAACTCTGGGACCTGCATGCCATTATTATCCCCATTGGACAGATGCAGAAACTGAGACAAAAAAAGAATTTAAATAACTAGCCCTGGCATCCCATAGGTAGTAAGTGCCTGAGGTCATATTTATACCCACTATCTTCTTGACTTTAAGCCCCATACTCTATCCACTGCTAATTGTTCAGTTGTTTCTATTGTGTCTAATTCTTTGAGATCCCATTTGGGATTTTCTTGGAAAGATACATTTCCCATTTCCTTCTCCATCTAATTTTATAGATGAGGAAAACTGAGGCAAATGAGTGCTACGATTTGCCCAGGTCACATAGCTAGTAAGTATCCAAAGCCTATTTTACTGCACCACCTAGCTAAAGAAAGAATTGGTATCTTTTGGAATTAAAGTGATGGGCATGCCTGGAATAAAGGAAGGCATGGAGTTTAACTAGGAAGCATACTAAGTCTTTGACTCTCCTAAGTACTTGGGAAAGGAAGCCATTAAGTAGTAGAGAGAGTGCTGGGTTTGGAGACAAAAAAAATTCAAAACATGTTTTTTGTCACTACCCATGTGACCTTGAGTAAGTCACTCATCTCCTTCTTCTTCTACTCCTGCTTCTTCATTTATAAAATTAGAGAGTTGAACTTCAAAGATAGCCATCTATGATACTATTAATGATTTCAGCTGCCCTCATCTTCTGATGCCTTCCACTCTAAGGTTCCTTTCCATCTGCTTGCATGTATTTTGTATGTGCCTTGTGAAAGGGAATTCTTAGTTCTCTTTGAGTTCACACTTGTGAAAAGGGAATCCTTTGTTCTCTTTGCCAAAGTTGAAGTTAAAACTTTGACAATAACTTAAGTACCCCTACTTAGTACCTCACTAGATTGTGAGGACAAGATTAGCTCTCTTTTGTCTACCTTTTTATTGAATCAACACAAGCTTGAACTAGGTGGAGGAGCTCACAAACTACTTAGTTAGTTCACACCTTACTTGATGCTAGGTGAGAACAAGAAATTTAAGAGTTCACACAACTCATAAAGGTGTGGTTCCAAAGGTGAGACCTCAGAAAATTTGGAAACTGTAATTGGTCCCCATGAAAAGGGGCAGGGACAGGAAACCACCATAAAAGCCATGAAAATCCCTGAGGAGTCAGTCTAGTGAAGGTGACTCTAGTGAAGAGTATCTCCTGGAGATACTTCACTGGAACTTCACTGGAGACTGTGACTTGGACAGTGGCATCAACCTTGGATTCTGACTCCTGGACTACTTCATTGGACACTAAAGATGTTGACCATAAAAATTAAGCTTTGGGACATAAATGTCTATATCACATGTCGCCTGTGCAATGGATACCTAATTGATGCTACCACTGTAACAGAGTGTTTGCATACCTTCTGTAGAAGTTGCCTGGTAAAGTATTTGGAAGAAAATAACACTTGCCCTACGTGTAGAATTGTTATTCATCCGAGTCATCCACTGTGATACATTGGTCATGACAGGACAATGCAAGATATTGTTTACAAATTGGTACCAGGCCTCCAAGAAGCTGAAATAAGGAAAAAGAGGGAATTCTATCACAAATTAGGCATGGAAGTGCCTGGAGACATCAAAGGGGAGACTTGCTCTGCAAAGCAGCACTTAGACTCATGTCAGAATGGTGAAACAAAAGCCGATGACAGCTCCAACAAAAAACATGAGAAGAAAAACAAGAAGAGAGTCACTCCAAGAAGGAAGTCAGCTTCAAGAAGAAGGTAAGCCTCAGGAGTCATCTTCAGCTCCAGTCATTGTTTTGGGTGAGTGGATAGCTGGTTTTCCCTTCCTGTCTTCTGGAGATAGTTTAATTCTGATTGAAGGTTAACAAATCCTGGCTGAGCCAAGCACTAGAACAATATTTAGTTAGATAGGTTAATGTCTTTTCTACCCATTTGTACTTTCGCTCTTTCTACCTCTCTTATAAATAAAAGATTTGTAATTTTTATATATTTCACCAAACCATTAATTTTAACACTTATGGCCTATCTATATTCATGCTATTCCTCCCAGTAGAATGTAAGGTCTTTGAGGGCAGGGGCTATTCTTATTTTTATGTTTTATTTGAAACCTTCAGTGCTTTGTACAGAATATAGTAATCATTGAAAAGATGCATGTTGATTGATTGATTGATTGATTAATGAGTACTTGGAAAATAAAAGCTGTAAGGCAGCTGGGTGGCTCAGTGGATAAAGAGCCAGGCTCAGAGATAAGATGACTGGGGTTCAAATCTGGTCTGACACTGAGCTATGTGACTCTGGCTAAGTCACTGATCACCAATTACTTACCCCTTAGCACTCTTCTGTCTTGGGAAAGGAAGGAGGGAAGGAGGGAAGGAGGGAAGGAAGGAAGATATGATAATAGAAGAACATTGGGTTGGAGTCAAAAGACCTAGACTGCTCTGTGTGACCTTCAGTAACCTCATCTGTAGAATAAAGAAATTAAAATATATATTATTGTTCTTTGTATTTCCTGGCAGTCTTGTGGGTATCTAAAAGGTCCCAACAAACTCATGGAGAGGAAACGTGGCTTATTTGTCACATAACTGACCAATGTCTATCTCAGAGGTCAAAGAGGAAGGTAAGTTTCTATACCTTCTTTCTGCAACATCCCTGAGCAAATCATTTAAATGAGTAAAATCAATAATATCATTTTTAATATGGCTATGAAATCAAGAGGAAGAAACAAGACATCAGTCATACAATGATTTCTTACAAGCCTCCTAGTCAGACTTGGTTATTTGCAAACAATTGTGAGTTAAATCTTCTCTAAGAACAAATAGTTGTAAAAATTAACTCTCCTAGAACACGAGTCATAAGAGCCTATACTTTCATAGTGTTTTACAGTTACAAAGAACATGTATATCCATTCTCTTCTTTGAGCTGTATGATGACTATATGAAGAAGTAGTTCCAGTATTATTATTTTATTTTGCAGCTTAAAAAGGAAAAATTATCATTAATACCCAGTTAGTGAGCAGCAAAACGCAGTTCTTTAAGCTCCAAGTCTAGGTCTCTTTCTTCAATATCCCTTTCCTCTTTACTGTTTGACAAATTTCAGTCTTATCTCAGCAACTAAAGTAAACACTTCAATAGGCTGGTAAACACTGTGCCCTATATTTCTTTTGCATTTCTTTTGCCTCCTGCACCAAAGTATCCAGGCTCATAGTGGACACTCACTGTCAAGTGAATAAAATCAGATAAACATTTACAATTAAAGAGGAAAGACTCCATTTTAAAGGAAAGTGGGGAGGTGACATGATAATGATAGCTGACATTTATGTAGCCCTTTAAGACAAACAAAGTCCTTTATATATTCCATTGTTCAACTCATACAACAACAATTTGAGGTAGGTGGTAGGAGTATTATTATCCCTATTTTACAGACAAGGACATTCAAACCAGAGAAGTAGTGTGATTAGTTCTATGTTCACAAAGACATTGATAGTCAGAATTAAAATCCTGCCCCCTCCTACTCCAAGGCCTCCATCCCACCATGCTCTGAACAGGGAACCAGGACATTCAAGGCAGTCATCCCACCCAGCTCAATGGCATTTTGAATGCCAGATATTTCATTTACATCCCATCCTTCAAGATAACACAAAGAACAAGGTTTGGTTTCAGCGGTATTTGGATCCATGTGTCAAACTGCTATGACTGAAAGAATACGTGGTCAAACAAATACATATAATCAGAGTAGTCTGATTTACTCTTATCCTGTTGCACAGATGTTTAAACAGATGTCAGATTTAAAAAAAAATCTCCAAGGGTAACACATTAAGTTTAACATCTAAAAGGAGGGAGTATCATTGTAAAAATGTTAAAGGAGAAAGTAAGCATTTATGACTCAAGTTGCTGGTAATTTTATCCCCAATTTTCCTTCTGGTACAGAGGAATCAAGAACACTTTTTATCAGGAAAGCTACAGCTTCTAATGGGCTCGGTGAGGACCTGCCAAGTCTTCCAGCCTCCTGAAATCCCCTCCATCCTAGGAAACATGGGCATGCTCCTTATTCAGTTGATTCTGGTAATTCTCTGTCCAAGTTTCCAGGAAGAGTATTGTTAGTAACCTTGATCGGGCAATGAGACAACCATGATGGAAACAATAATTTCTTTATTCATAGAACGTCAGAACTAAGAGGGACCTCACAATATAGAATGTTGGATCTTGGAGAGACATCACGATATATCAGAGCTGTAAGGGAATTTAGGACATAGAATGTCAGATCTGGGAGAGACTTTAAAAGTATAAAATGTCAGATTATAGGAGTATAGGGAAGCAGGTCTAGAGCTGGAAAGACTCTCAGAGACCATCTAATATATTTGTCCCCTCATTTCGCAGATGAGAAAACTAAGGCCAGCAAAATTGACTTGACTTTTCCAAAATGACATAGGTGGTAAGGCATAGTACAGAATGGGACCCTGCTACTAGGGAGGCTAAGACTGGTATCTATGACTTGAGTTCAGAAGTTCTGACTTTCATTTGGGCTAGAACTGATTGGGTATCCATATTATGTCCAGGACCACTCTAGTGAGTCTCCTGGAGTGAAGAGCGCCTAGGATACTGGAGAGGTGAATCAACCTAAGTTGGATATGGGAACATTTCAAGGTTTTCTCCAGCAATCAGCAGTGGGTTAGAGCCTATGAGGTGTTATATTTCCAGTCTCGGAAAGACAGGGTAGAACTAGTTTCTAAAAAAGGGGGGGAGGGAAGGATTTTTAATTGAGTTCCCATGCCTTCAAAATTGCTCCTGTTCTGCTGTACCAGCTTTAAAATATAAAACATGAAAAATAGGAAGGACTTTAGAAATCATTCAATGCAAGTGTTCTTAATCTTTGTTGCATCTGGGATCCCTTTGGAAATAGGCTGATGAAGCTTATGAACTCTTTCTCAGAAGAGTTTTCTTGCATTTTAAAATGCATGAAATAAAAACAAAGGATTAAAAAGGAAACAAATTAATTATATTGAGATAGTTATAAAAAAAGAAAAAAATTAAGGTTGCGGATCTGGGGCAGCTAGGTGGCTCAGTAACAGATAGAGAGCCAAGACTAGAGATGCGAGGCTCTGAGTTCAAATCTAACCCCAGGCTCTTCCTAGCTGTGTGACCCTGGGCAAGTTACTTAACCCCCACTGCCTAGCCCTTACCACTCTTCTGCCTTGGAACCAATACACAGTATTGAGTCTAAGATGAAAGGTAAGGATTAAAAAAAAAAAAGTACCTGAACCAAAACAGTTAGGTAACTCGGGGGACAGAGAACATACAGGTCTAGAGGCCTACAGATGGGAGGTCCTGGATTCAAATCTGACTTCAGATACTTCCTGGCTGGATGACCCTGGGCAAATCATTTAACCTCCATTTCCTCTTCTGCCTTGGAACTAATACACAGTATTGATCCTAAGAAAAAAAGATAAGAGTTTAAAAAAAATGTTTATGGATGCTAAGTTAAGAACCCCTCATCAAATCCAAATATCATGATCTTATGGTTAAAAAAAAATTAAGACCTAGGGAGGAGAAGGGAATTGTTCAAGGGCACATGAGTATTTAGAAACCAATATGGCTGAAGAGTCTTCTCTTCCCTATTTTTCTAATTCCCTAAAACCCTCTCTTTAAAGATAACTTCACTGCCATCTCCTCTAGGTTGCCTTCCCTGTTGTTAACAACTTTACTTTTCATACCTCACAAAGCATTTTTTTCTATCTCTTTAATGGCTCTTATCACTTACATCACTTTATCTGTCCTCATCTTTGTCTTATTTCCCGTAGACTACAAGCTCTGGGAAGTTGGCAAGGTCCATGCCTAATCCAAACTTGATACATCCCACTACTCTCAGCACAACATTCTGAATACTAGGAACTTAATATATGTTTCAATTTATTAGTTGAGAAAGGACCAGAACCAGGAGAACCTCATACACAGAGACAAATACACTGCGGCACAATCGAATGTAATGGAGTTCTCTACTAGCAGCAATGCAATGATCCAGGACAATTCTGAGGGACTTCTGAGAAAGATGCTATTCACATCCAGAGAAAGAACCGTGGGAGCAGAAACACAGAAGAAAAGCAACTGCTTGATCACATGGGTCAATGGGGCTATGATTGGGGATGTAGACTCTAAACGATCACCCTAATGCAAATATTAAAAATATGGAAATGGATCTTGATCAATGACACATGTAAAACCCAGTGGAATTGTGCATTGGCTATGGGAGGGGGTGGGAGGAGGGGAGGGAAAGAACATGAATCATGTAACCATGGAAAATTTTTCTTAATTAATCAGTAAAAAAATATATCTTTTTTTAAAACCCTTACTTTCTGTCTTGGAGTCAATTGACTCTAAGGCAGAAGAGTGGTAAGGGTAGGCAATGGGGGTCAAGTGACTTGCCCAGGGTCACACAGCCAGAAAGTGTCTGAGGCCAGATTTGAACCTAGGACCTCCCATCTCTAGGCTTGACTCTCAATCCACTGAGCTACCCATCTGCCCCCCAAAAAATAAATTTTTAAAAAATGTAAGTGGTTGAATGGGTCACATCCTCCTGCTAGAGTATCACCTCCATGAAGGCAGGGACCATGCCTTATCCAAACTTGGGATGTCACACAACTCTCAGCACAGCATTTTCAATCACCAGGAACTTCATAATATAGGCTATATTATTAATCACCATAAACTTAATAAATGTTTGTTTCATTTTATCGGTTGAATAGGTCGCATCCCCCTGCTAGAGTATAAGCTCCACGAGGGCAAAGTCCATGCCAAATCTAAACGTTGCCTTTCCTCACGATCCAGCCCAATGCTCTCTAAGAAAGAGGAACCTAATACGTGAATGAACAAACCGTCCAGAACTCTTCTACTATATCAAGTCATTGGATAGCCCCATTGTTGGAGCTTCCCAAGAGCCATTTTGAGACCTCCCTCAAGAACTCCCGGTTCAAAGGGTTTGATTTTTCTTGATCAACAAAACCATTCACCTAAATTGGATCATTCCAGCCTGTGGCTTTAATTAGATTGTTGGGAACTTAGCAAAGCCAAGTTACCACACATTTGGCAGCATCTCAGGCAGTCTTACAAATTACTTAGTTAAAAGCTTTAGAAATCCCTGGGATTATAAGGAGGCCTCACTAGGCCTACTTAGAACGAGTCTGCAAGAGAAAACTGTTTTTATTTACTTTGATTTAAGTGCTCATGATGGTAAAGTATGACAGGGAAGCTCTATTGCCCAAGTTGGTTGGTTGATGTGTTTGTACATATGTGTTTCCAGGGCAAGATGAAGCACTTTCAAGGTCACATACAGTGCACAAAAAAAAATCCTCTTCTGCTTTGTGCTTATGATATTGCTGGGATCTGCAAAGTAAGTTTGTCGGAAAGGACAATGGTTGCCCTGCCTGTAGGATTCATGGATTCAGGCACATTCACTGGACGAAGCGGCGTTGTTCACTTAAGGAATGACCCCCAGAGGAGGTGGAACAAACATGGAGGAGTGGAAGGAGCGACTGTCCACAAACTCTTCTAAACAGATCTAGAAAATGTACCAGACCACATTATGATGATAGAATCCAGGAAAAGTCACAATGAGTCCTTGATCTAGTCCAGCTTGACTTAGGGAGGCAAACAGGAAGATCTATGGACACTGGGGACAGACTGGACCTCCAGGTGGGGAGCACACTGTGTGGGGAGTCCTCTAGTGCCTGGGGCCAGAGGAAATCCCAGACCCAAGCTGGGCCACCTCTAGACCCATACTAGAGAACAGTGATGGGAATGGATAAACGTGGTATTCTTTATGTGCTATAAATGGGATGGAGTACTATTATCCTGGATCCTTATCGGTTTAATGACCAACCAGAATTCTAAAGGCAGCCAGGTGCCTCAGTAGATAGAGGGCCCAGTCTGGAGTCAAGAAGACCTCAGTTCAAATTTGACCTTAGATTTTTTATTAGCTTTGTGACAAGGAAAGTCACTTAACCTGTGTTTGCCTTGGTTTTCTCAACTAAAAAAGGGGGAAATAACAGCACCTACTTTCCCAGGTTGTTGTGAAGATTAAATAAGATGCTTATAATGTACTTATTGCAATGCCTGGCTCCCAGTAGACACTATATAAATTTTTTTCAATAAATAAACAAATAAATGAATGGATGGATGGATGGATGAACAAATAAATAAATGAATGTATGAATGAAGATGAATGAATAAACAAATAAATAAATAGATAGATAAATAAATAAATGAGTGGGTGGATGAGTGAATAAATAAATGAATAAAATGTTTATTCTCACCTTAATGAAGAAACATGGTATCTAATTTTCCTGAATAAGACTTCTTTTTTTTTTAGAACACATTGTGGACTTTTGTTTTGATTGATAGATTGATAGATATTTGTAATGGCTTTTGTTTTTCTTGTGTTCTCAAGTGGAAGTGGAGAAGGGTGGGGTAGGAGAGTGAGAAAGCAAATTCGGGTTGATTAAAACTAAATATTTTTTTAAGAAAGAGCATGGATATTGCCTAGAGATTTACTTAACTCTGGTAAATCATGAGATGTTTTTCTCAAGATCATAGAGAAACTGGAATTTCAGAGCTGGAAGAGGCTATGGAATACAGTCTCAGGGCTTGGAAGGATCTGTGATTATAGAATTTCAGAGCCAAGGGTTCTTGGGACCTTGAAGGATAGAGCTAGAAAGGATCTCAGAAAATAGAACAACAGAGTTGGGAATAATAATAATAATAGCAATAACGCCAATATAATAGCTAATTTATATATATGTGTGTGTATAGGACCTTGGAACAAAAAAAGTTAGGACAAAAAGGACCTTGGAGTTCAGGGGTTCTTAACCTGAGGCTTAAGGATACCAAAGATCGATATTAAGGGGTCCTTGAACTCGAAAGGGAAAAAATACATCTTTATTTTCACTAATTTCAAACTGAAATTTAGCATTTAATTAAAGTGTTTAAAAACATTATTCTGAACAGGAAAGACAGGAAGAGACAAGTATTTATCTAATATTTAATGTGTGTCAGGCACCGTGCTAAGTGTGGGGATATAAAAAATAAGCAAAAAGAATGTCCCTGCCCTCGGGGGTATTATATTCTAATGGAGGAAAACAACATATACAAGGAAGGTGGAAAGGGTGAGGGAGAAAGGAAGCAATGAAGGTACCTAGGGGCATGAGGGCATGGGAACAGAGGTTATGAAATCCAGAAAAAGCAAGGAACAAAGCAAGGAGAAGGGTGTGAAAGGGATGGACTGGCTATTTCATGGTGAGCAAGCCAAGAGGATAAGAGGGTATTCCAAGGCAAGGAGTCTGAAGACACTGAGGGAAGCTCAGAGGGAAGGCAGAGGTAGAGAGGACATGATTTTTAAATACAGAGAGTTGGGAATAATGAAATGGGTAGAGTCCACAGGTTCCAGGAACAGTGCCAAGAAGGGATCCACCAGACAACAACCCAAGGAGTCTACAAAACAAAAAAACAAACAAACAAAAAAATTGAGGATCTCCAAAAGACCAAATTAGAGATAACCTTAGAACAGAGGTAGACCTTAAAACAAAACATGTCAGAACTGTAAGTAATCTCAAAAGATAAAATTTGATGAAGCTGAAAAGGACTTTGGAACAAAGAATATTAGGACAAAAGAGACCTAAAAATTTTGAGTATAACATACTCATTTTATAGATTTAGAATCTGAGGTCAGAAAGAAGTGACTTACCTATGAAAATCAAGTCATGATAAGGCAAATATTATGTTTTTCTTTTATATAACTATGAAATTAAATAAGCTATTAAAAATTCGCTATCTCTGCTCTGCTTAATATTTAATTCTCTCTCTCTCTCCCTCCATCTCCTTCTCCTCTTCCTCCCCACTTCCTCTTCCTCCTATTCTATCTGTCTGTCTCCTCCATCTTCTCCTCCTCCCTCTCCCCCTACCCTTCCTCCTTTCCCTTTCCCTTTCCTCTCACTCCTTTTCTGCCCCCCTCCTCCCTCTCTCCCTCTCTCTCTCTCTCTCTCTCTCTCTCTCTCTCTCTCTCTCTCTCTCTCTCTCTCTCTCTCTCAGAGATTATGAGTCTCCAAGAAAGAAAGTCTAGGGCCAAAGGATTAAGTTGGATCTTCACTAAGGGTTATGCAGTGTGGCCTTAAAAGGATGAAACAGCATCATCCTGGGCACTCAGTCACTGTGTTGATTAATTGGGTGAAATACTTGGACAGGTACTGGCTTTGGGGTCAGAGAGGTGATAGGCTTGGAGGAGGCCCATACATAGGAATAAGCTGTGGAGGTGATTCTGAGGATATTGCAGTATGGATGTTGGGTTGTTGCTTTCTTTTTTGCCTGCTGGAAAGGGCTATTACTCTAATCAGAGGAATTGAGTCCAGATCCCACCTCTGAAGTCTTTACCCATGTGGCTTAGCAACAATCACCTAACTTCTCTGGGCCACCTAACTTTTCTTTTCTGACAAATGAAGGAGTTGAACTAGATCAGGAGTGGGGTTTATGAACTCTGTAAAAGAATAATTTTGACAAGTGAATTCTAAGAGAATTGATTTCCTTTGTAATCTCCTGTATTGTATTGTATTTGATATACTTGAAACATTTTTCTGAAAAGGGGTCCATTGACCATCTGACTGCCAAAAGGGCTCATGGCACAGACCCACAAAGAGGATTTAAGAGCTCCTGGACTACAGATTCCTGAATGAGATTTTGTTTTCCAACCTTAAATCTTATAAATACTCATTTATATATGCATAAGACCTCCTGTTGCCTCAAAAGAGATGTTTATCTCTAAACCTCATCTTTCATCATGAAGAGGTTGTTTCAGACATTAGGGATCAGGTGAAGGAAAGTGTAGAGGTCAGGGGGAAGAGTGACATTCAGACAAAACAATTTTGCTTTTGAGGCAAAAGGCAAGCTGTGACCATTTGTCCTACTTGGGGTAGATAATATCTTGGTCTTAACATTTGTAGTACAGAGGTGCAATCAACCCTGCAAAAAGGCTAACTGCAGAATTTCTGGCAGTTAAGAGGGCTTAGAACCCTGACTAAGGGCAGTTGATCCCCAAGGCTTGGAGAGAGCAGAAGGGGCAACTGAGCTCAGCCTTTGGGCTGAAACCTGGCCTTGAATCTGTGCTTTTCTCTTGAGATTTTGTAGTTTAGCTAATTCCTCTGGATCTCTCTGACCTTCCCTATTTCAATCCCCATTCCCTTTCCTAATTTCCTGTGGGTTTTGGGGAGAAGGGTGGATTTGGATGGTAGTAATCAAACTTTGAAGACTTAGGTTTTCCCCATAGACAAGTAGGGCTTACCCTTGATACAAATTATCTCCTGATTCATTTTGTATAACAGGGGTCAGCAACCTTTTTGGCCCTGAGAGCCATAAACGCCACATTTTTTAAAATGTAATTTCGTGAGAATCATACAGTGCTCACAGTGTGCGCTCCTGTAACATTGCCTGAAAAAAAATTGACTTTATGGCTCCTGCAGAAAGAGCCATACGTTGTCAACCCCTGGTGTACAACTTCCTTAACCTTAAAGGCAACAAAGCCTCCCAGGGCTGAGTGAAAGCAGGCTCTTTCTCAGTCTCCCATTCCTGTGTCCCTCCCCCACCTGGAGCTTCTCCCTAGGCGGCTATTAGAGAAACCCTCTGTCCTTTATAATCAACCCTGAAACTTAATAAACCCTATTGTCATTTAATCAAACCTTTTGTGAAATTCTTGGTTGAATGATAAAAGAGGGATAAGGAGAGAAAGGAATAGTTTGGGTCCTGAGGGGAGTTGGAGGCTTCCATGTTGGAGGAAGTGGTGATCTCTATACTTCCTCTGAGAAGCCCTTCTATTTCACAGACAGGGAGGAGCCAGGGACTCTGTCTTGGTGAACCTGAGAAACTGACTAGAAAGGCCTCTAGTTAGTTTCAAACCATTTCTGACTGGCCCTGACCTTTGTCTGTAGAAGTGCCCTTCCTACCTGGAAGGGTTCAGCCTGTTTCCCTTCAGTGTCCTCTGTCTCAGCCTGTGTACCCAGTCTGTGTCTCCCTGTTGCAGTTGCCTGCCCAATTACCTCATCATCTCTCCTTGCCACTTATTATACTTCATCATCTTATATTTCCCTAAACTCAGCTGTTCCCTTATATCTCTCCTACCACCTCAATCTACTACCTCCACTATTATACCCTCCTTTCCCACCTACTGACTTAGGGACCCACAAACCCCATCCACTTGCTGTATTCCCTTATTACACATTATATCTGAGTCTCTATGAAATGGGGAAGGATTGAGGAGTCTTCTCTCAGAAGGCTAGGTATGGCGTGGTAGTACATCAAAGAAAGAAAACATATTCATGTGAAGAAATCTAGAAATGGGAGGTTGAGGGTCAAAAATCTGAACTAAATGATGATACACTTAGTAAATTTGGAGTCAGAGTGATCAGACCAAAAGAGGAGTCATGAATGGGTTGATACCACCTTGGAATGGTTCCAGTAGAGCACCCTAGGCATTTGTACCATTGAGTCAGTGGTTTGGATCTGGCAGTCTCATGGAATTTGCAGATGACACAAAACTGGAAAGAACAGCTAATATACTGGATGACAGACTCAGGATCCAAAAAGGGCAACCATCAGATTGAATCTAATATGGTGATTTATAGATATTAAATAAAGCTTATCATTGTGTTAAAAAAAATCTACTTCATGAGAAGAAAATGGAGGAAGTTAGTCTGAAAGATCTGGAGGTCTTAGTGGTCTACAGAGTCTATATGATTTGATTAGTAGTGTTATATGACAATAAAAAACTAATATAAACTTTAACTGCAATAAATTAAATCTTACCTCCAATAATGAGGAGGAGGTATTTGTATCTCTACTCTGCCCTGGTCAGACAATATCTGGAGTACTGGCTTCAGTTTTTGAGCGCCATCTTTTAGGAAGCATATTGATAAAGCACATCCAAAAGAGACCAATAAGGATGGCAAGGAAGGGGCCTCAGGCCAACATGGAACACCCACAAATTCTGTTATGCCATTTTAAGTGGAAAGAAAGGGTTGTCTTTGCCCCTCATTGAAGCAATTCAGGTAGATTGTGATAGAAGACCACTGAGGTCTTAAACTCTCCAAGACTGTGATTCCTTGAAGTTTACATCATTGAAAAGCAATTCTGGCAGTACCAAGTGGGAAAGGCTGAGAATACAGGTCTAACAATAAAATACAGGTTTTCCATTTAAAGATCAATTTTATCTAAATCCAGAGAGGTTCATCACCATGTCAATCAAATAGTGGGGAATTTTTCAGTTAAGGTAACTCAGAAAAACAATCCATTAAACTCAAAAGGATCACAATCTCCATCAGTGAAGATTGTACCCACTCTGGTGAAATCATAAGTTCTTGAAGCATTAAAGTAACTGGATTTTGAATCTGAATATTATGAATGAATTTTAAAAGCATTTATTAAGTGCTGATTATACCAAGTATAGATATAGATATGAATATATATATATGCATGTAATAAGTGCTGGGGAAATATAAGCAAGTAATAAAGTGTCTACCCACAAAGAGCTTCTGTTCTATCTAATAGGGCATAGAAGGGAGGAATGTATTGAATAGGAAAGTCATAAATAATGGTGAATTGAGTCAGGAAAAAATATTGACAAGTTTATTCAAGGTATGAGAGAATTGATTTGATTACCATTCCCAGAGCTAAAGTGAAAATGAAAGAGGGTCAAAGAGGAGGAGGGGGAAGCAGGGTGAGTAACATTACATGGAAATGATATGGTGGGTCTGAGATCAGGAAAAGATAAAGTGAATAGGAGCAGGCAGGTGGCATAGTGGATAGAGAGTCAGGCGTGGAGTCTGGGGGACTTGATTTCAAATCTGTCTCAGATACTTCTTAGCTGTGTGACCCTGGGAAAGTCACTTGTCATTCTTCTGCCTTGGAATCGATACTTATTATCTATTCTAAGTCAGAAGATAATGGTTATTAAAGAAAAAAAAGATAAAGCAAATGCTCACCAGTCAGAGCCCAGAGTCACAGTGTTAGGAATGTCAAATAAGAGAGACTTCATAGCACTGTAGGGAAAACAAACAAACAAAAATGATCCTAAAGGTCAATAGACCCAAAATCAAATCCAAGTTTGCCACTAATTTTCCAAGAAAAACTGAGCAAATCATTTCTTTTCTCTGGGCTTCACTTTTCTCTTTTGTAAAATAAGCAAATTACTCAAGATTAGAGGCTCTAAAGCTGGGGTCCATGGAATTATTAGGGTCTGGAGAGATTTCAATTTATCCATGAACTTAAATGGGGAAAAATTACATTTCAATTTCAAAATAATTGGTTTCTATTTTATAATCCTTTATATTTTATATTCAAACACATAATTCTGTAAAGAGGTTCCATTGCTACATTAGTCAGCCAATGGCATCCAGGGCCCAAAAAAAGATTAAGAATCCCTGAACTAGGAGATCTCTGAGGATCCTTCGGTCTCTAACATTCTCTGATTCCAGAGCAATTGCTCTAATAAAGAATAAAACCCACATACCACGTGGGACCTTGGCTCGTGGAGGAAACAGTTGGCTGAGAAGTTACCTTTCAGCCATAAATTCAGTCTTCTGTCTGCTCAACAGTCATTCTGTATAATTACCAGAAAGGCCAAACCAACCTTCTAGAGCAGATGAACCATTGTGCTAATGATGGATTTATGGAATAAAGACAGGTTATTGGCCTCTACTGGCAGGAGAAAAGAGCATTTCAGTTTCATAGAGAAATGATTTGGATATTCCTGGATGGGAGCCTCGAGGCCAGTCAGGCACTTTCTCCTGATTACTGGACTGTTTTGCTTCACGAGAAGGCAGCACCTGGAGAAAGGGGAAATCACTTCCATTTTCCATGGGGTCCTGGATACTTCTTAGAGAGCCTGGAGAAGATTAGGGAGACTCAAGTCTTTTGTCTTATTAAGTTCATCTGGGTCACAAAAGATCTGTCTTCTGACACTGGGTTTTCACTCAAAATGTTCTTATTGGACATTCAGCCTTGATTTCTCTAAGCCTTTAAAGTGCTCACCATCACTTGGTTACTGGATTAATCAATCCATCAAGCAATGGGCATTTATTAAGTGCCTACTATTTGCCAGGCAGTGTGCTAAGCATATCCTCTGTTAGTTTCAGAGATGCTATATTTTTTGGTGCTCTGTCTTCTCTAATTTGCTTTCTACCATCTTCACTGGTTCATATGTCTTTTAAAGGTCAATCCTTAGCTCTCTTTCCTCTGTCTATGTCGTTCAATCCCAGGGTTTTATCATTTCATAGCAGATGACATTCAAATCCACAGCTCTATTCTTGACCTCTCTTCTCAACTCCAGTCCAACATCCCTGTCTTTAAGACATCTTCACCTCATATCCCAATGACACCTCAAACTCACCATATTCCAAAATGAGCTCATTATCTTCCCCCAAAATTTGTTCCTCTGACCTTTGCTATATATACCTGAGACATGACTATTTACCTTACCTCTCATGTTCATAACCTTGAGATTTCCTTTGACTTCTCCCTCAATCCCACCTCTATGTCCATTAGCTATCAACACCTGTCCATTCTAATTCTGAAACATCTCCCGTTCTCCTCTCTTCCTACTGACTCACTCCAGTTCTTGTCCCGTATGACCACTCTTTTGAATTCTTGCAATGGCCTGCTAAGAGGTCTTCCCATTCCTATTCTCACCTTCCTCCCATCTCTCTTAAATTCCATTTTCCAGAATAATCTCTCTTTTTCACAGATCTGACCATGTCTCCTCTGTTATATTTTTTTAGTTTCTCCCTATTATCAACAGAGAAATTCAAACTCCTCTCCCTGACATTCAAGGTCCTTTACATATTGAGCCTTATATCATATTTTTGGTTCTGTCATTTACAGTCATGTCTGACTCTGTGACCTCATTTAGAGTTTTCTTGGTAGAGATACTGGAGTTATTTTCCATTTCCTTCACTCTTTATATACTTGGCTCTTTTGCTAAATTGATCTATTCTCTATTCCATTCTCCCTCATCCAAAAAAAAATCCAAAAAAAAAAAAACTTTTGCCCTATTTTCTCTCTATTTATTAGGTTATTTTCTATGGTCAAAATACTCTTCTTCCCCTCCTTTACATATCAAATTCCTATATGTCCTTAAAATTCAGCTTACCATAGTATGGCTGATAGAGTGCTAGACTTGGATTAAGAAAGATCTGAGTTCAAATCTTAACTCAGACATTTACCATCTGACTTCAAGGAAATCTCTTAACCTCTCTGAACCTCAGTTCTTAAACTATAAAGTAAACTAGTTGGATTAGATACTTTCTAAGATTCCTTCTGACTATCTAAATCTAACATCTAATTTCCCTTGTAAGTAATGACTTGCCCAATGGACCTTACATAACATTTTGTTTTGCAAATGTGCATAGTGGATAGAGATGTGACCTTGAAACCAAAGAAACAGAGGTTCGAGTTTTAGCTCTGACACATAATGGCTGTGGGACTCTGGGCAGATCACCTAATCTATCAGTATCTAGATGACTAAGTCTTTAAGGTGTCAACTTGAACTAGGAAGAGGAAGCTTGCTCACCTGGGAGTTCCAGTGAAACCTTGTTTCCAGTCTTGGTTATTATTCTAAGATATTTTATGGTTGATTGGTTGTTGTCCTTTGTACTCAAAAAGAACCAACATGGCATCATTGTGATGTTTTTTTGACTCATCCATACATTGGATTTTTAAGTAGGACAGAGTTGCAGGAAGTCATCAGCCTCACTCTCTTCCATCGTAGTCTAAGTCCAGTGGCAAGACAAAAGTCAAAGCAACTGGTGATGGCTTGGGATGCAATAGATGACCCTAGTATCTTCCATGTCTGATCAAACTCTAAGTGCTCCACAGCAACCACTTCCATCACTTTCATGGCCATTGGAATGATCTATTCTCACCTGGGGTAGACATCCCCCCTCAATTCACCCACAGATTTGAGGCTTGTGGTTACTTTCAACCTGGTTAAGATCATCTGGTCTGCCAAGATGGCTTGCCATGGTGTGGCCATTGCACATGCTACAGCTTTTTGGCGTCACGGGTGAGAGCTGGGTGGCAGGTGGACACCAAAGGAGTAAAGTAACCCTGAAAAGGGCTCAGTGAGTGTTATAAAAATAGAAGGGGTATCTTTACTATTATTATACTAATTATTATATTAGTCTATTGATCTGTATATTAATCTGAGGAAGCTGTGTTTTGGTTTTCTTGATGGCTGGTGCAGGGACACCCAAGTCCTGCCATTCAGCTGTATGTTATAATAACTGCCCTTCTTTATAACAGTGCCCAGGCAGGATCCCTTAAGGTCAGTGGATGGATAACCCTTTCGGTTCCCACCTGGGGTTGATTGATCATTAATATTGGGCTCTATTAGCCTCGAATAATGTTCATCTGACTGCGTTGCTCCCTCCCAAGAGTTGTGATGGAATAACTACTCCAGGAAGGTACTTAATAATTTTTATCTATGTTGTTAATAAGGGAAAGGAATGATCAGGAACGGATTGGGGATAGAAGACCCTGTCACTAAATCTATGACACCAATCCCTCAGGACTGTAGGCTGTTCACTAATGCTGGAGCTCTTGTTCTTCACCTCCTCTGGCTCAGCCTGGCCATAGCCAAACAGAGTAAGCAATCTGCTTGGTTGATGCAGATATTGATGATCCCTCTCAGCTTCTTACTGCCAGTTATGCCAATTCTACAGCCTTCAGGAAATACCTCCCTTACTACCCTCTGCTTCTTCTCCAACCCACTTCCCTGTTCCCCTGTCCTGGGGCCTGGGATACCTGAATATCTAGTGATGGTTTAGATGCCTAAATATCTAGGGGAAACTCAGTTAGAAACAGAGAATCCACAATCAGACCCACAGGTCAATCAACATCCAAGATCAGATTGGTGTTTAGGCTCTTAAACCAAAAGCCAAGGCAAAGCCAAAGCCAAAGCCAAAAGGTCCAAAGGGTCCCTGTCAGGGGGCTGCCAGGGTATTTATACCCTCTGGCCAACTGCCTTTCCTCTTGTCTTCACAGCCTCTGGGAATATTCCGATGTCTCCGTCTTCACCTGTCAATCAAGGTGAGGCTCTCAGCTTCCAGAGTTTGAATATGACAGAGTCCTCATGCCAGAAGTATTAATGTTCTCTGAAAACTCCATATGCCATATTAATTTATTTTATATTATGAGAGGCAACATCACACAGTTGGTAGGGCCAACCTCAAAATGGTGTGCATAGATTTGAGTTCAAGTCCTTCCTCTCACAAATATTGGTTGAATAACTCAGAGCAATTTATTCATTCTTTCAGTGTCCTCAGACAACTCTATAAGAATCTAAGTTGCAAAATAATTACTTATCTGAATGGATAATGGCAGTTTACTTGTCAGGAGTTCCCTAGACCAATGAAATAATGAATCAGGACCTCCAAAATCATTCATTATAGATATCCAATGTTTGTGTCTTATCCCTCCACTAAGACTGGATCCATGGACTTGAAGCAAAGATATGAATTTTATTTAAACTTTCTATTTCCCTCATAAAATAAGTAAGCTTGTGTGTGGATTGAGTGAATGAATGAATGAACTCCTTACTAAACACCTATCCATCTGGCAGGCATCTCTAATAGACTGTCCAGTTCTGAGGTTTTTCAAGCCAAGTGGTGAGATTTAAAGGCTGTGGTCAAGGATTTCAGGCAAAAAAAAGGCCACTGATCTAATAATTTGACCTCAGAATTTGAAAATCCCAACACTCTTAAATTCTCTCCCATCATGACATAGTTAACCTTAGCATCTCTTTCCTCCTTAATACTGTGGGGGAAGAAGATCACCTATATAAAGCATGTTGGCTGATATTTTTATAGAGGAAGTTTAGTTAAAGGAGTTTACAAGATTCATATGAGCAGAGCTTAAGTTATAAAATTAAAGACTGAAACAAGCTAATGTCCCTTGGTAGTCATAGGCTAACCCACAAACCCCAACTTCATCCCTGGTGGCTTTTGTAAAACCAGTACAGCTTCTTTAACCTCTTTTGCCAGAGTGGACTATCAAAACTGAATTTCTAGATTCCAGGAAATCCCAACCCAAATGGTATAAATTCAGAATTAAAAATTCTGAAACTGACTGAGCCAGTCCTAGGAATATCCATGTTAAAATCCTCCATAAGAAACAGCAAGGTCATTGAAAAATGGAGACAAAAACTATGCCATCTGCATATAGGCTGAAGGTATCTGTCTTAGGCAAAAGACTTAAGATAGAAAAATAGTCGGTGTTTAGGTGTAAGAATAACTAATATGTATGTGGTAAAATAATGACTACATTAATGTTTACTCACATTTCTTATTTGATTCTTGTGACATTCCTGTAGGTTAGGAATGACTGGTGGTATTATTATCATTTCACAGATGAGCAAATTAAGTTAAAAGCAAGGCATACTCAAACCTTCTGAGTTTGAGTCGAGTATCCTCTAAAGACAGACCATCTCTTTTTGACCCTTCTTGTCTCCTAGCAGATGGAAAGCTCAGTGGCGGAAGAAGTCCTATATTAAAGTAGATTGGGTTGACTCACTAGTTCCGTAGCGTCAGTTTTTGCCCAGGACTATCCTTTTACAACTTAAATGCCCCCAAGCTGAAAAAATAAGAACTCATGTTTCTCTTTTTCCCCCAAACCAGTATTTTCAAACTAATTTTATTTATTTCTTTTACATGCACTTTTTACCTGTCCTAACCCCTTCTCCTTCCCTGAAATTAAACAATAAAATAAAAATACAACTTTCATAACAAACACACACAGTCCAGCAAAGCAAATCCCCACATTGGCCATGTCCAAAAATGTACATGTTATTTTGTGTTTTAAGTCTATCATCTCTCTGGCAGGTGAGTATCAGTCTTCATTCATCTTCTGTCCTCTGACAGTATGTTTTATCATAATATTGTGAGAGGTGAAGGGAGGAAGGTAGGAGGAAGGATGGATGGGAGAAAGGAGAGAGGAAGGCAGAGGAAGGGAAAGGAAGGTAGTGGTCCCAGCCCCAGCAGGGGGAAATTGAGACCAGAGCCCTTCTGGGCTCAAACAAAAGATCAGAGAGCAACCAGGGACTAGAATAGCTAGGTTTTATCCAAATTAGAAAAGGGAAGGTCTAGGGAAAACCAGGAGGTAGATAGAAGGCTCTGCAGGGTCCAGGGAAGAGAGTGTCAGCCAGCCTCCAGGCTTGAGAGTGAAAAGATGCCAAAACCCTTCTCTCTTATACTTTCTCCAACACCTCCCACAAAGGAAGTGGGAGGTATTGGGGGAAGTTGTAGCAGGGAGCCCTGGGAGACATCTCCCAGGACTTAGAGAGTAATTTTAAATGACACAGTATTGATGAGAGTTCTAAAGTCTTTCAAAATTGTTTTTCTTTACAATATCATTATCATTCTATAAATTCTTTTCCCCTAGTTCTACTCACTTCACTTCATTGATTCATTCATAAAACTATAATTTTTTTCACTGATAAAAGGTTATTTTCCTCTCACACATCCCATTGGAAACAAATATGCCTAAAAAATTAATTCCTGCATTTGTCAAAACCTAATTTCCCACATAAGTCCAAAAAATATGCATCTCAGTTTGTAGTTGAATCCATCATCTCTCTGTCAGAAGGTTACATCATCAGTCCTCTGGAATTAGTGTTGGTCATTGTGTTTATCAGAGTTCTTAAATCTTTAAGATTTGTTCTTGTAATTGTTCTTCTAGTTTTGCTCATTTCATTCTAAATCAGTTCATACAAGTGTTCCTAGGTTTCTTGGGGCCATCTTCTTATATTACAAAAGGACTCCATTAAACTTCATATATTTTCAACCATTTGATAACTAATGGGCATCCCACCCTTAATTCTTTGCTACCACAAAGAGAGCTGCCATAAATTTTGTCATACATATAATAATTTTTTTCTTTTTTAAAAATTTCTTTGGAATAGTTTTATTCCTGGGACAAAGCATGTGATCAGTTTAGTGACTTTTTGAGCAAGGTTCCAATTTTTTTTCCAGAATAGTTGGACCAATCACAACTCCACCAAAAGGTATTAGTATATTTATTTTCCCTCAGACCCTTTGACATTTGTCATTTTCTTCTTTTATCACCCTTGTTAATCTGACAGGCATGAAGTGGACCCTCAGAGTTGTTTTACTTTTCATTTCTTTAATTAACAATTATTTGGCTTCATGTGATTGTTAATCGTTTAGATTTCTTCTTTTGAAAACTGTTCTTATCCTGTCAATCTTATCCTCTGTACTCCTCCATATCTTTTATTTTGTCATGATCTCCTTCTCTATCCACAGATCTAAAAGGAAATCTTTTCCTTTTTTTCCTCTAATTTGCTTATAATGTTATCTTTTATGTCCAAATTATGTACTAATTAGGATTTTATCTTGGTATAGATTTCAAGGTATTGATCTAGATCTAATTTCTACCAGATAGCTTTCTAGCCCAGTAGATTTTGTTAAATGGCGAGAGTGAGTATTTTGTGTTTATTGTCCTCTATGCTACTGAAAAGAATTCCCATCTATAAGGCTTTAAAGGTTTACAAAATTTCCTCATAACAACACAGAACAGAATTACATAATTTGATAGTTGGAAGGGGCCTCAAGAGCCACATGGTCCTATCATGCCCCAAAAGCCCTTACTACAACATAACTGGTAAGGAATCACATGGTTGGTTGCTTAGTTGGTTGTTGTCCTTCATTCTGAAAGAGGACAAAAATGACATCACTGGTGATGTCTTTTGGCTGACTGCCACATAAATTTGATTTAAGGGAGTCAGAGCTGCACAAAGCCATTGGCCTCACCTCTCTTTCCATAATAGTCATTGAAGTCTAATGGCAAGATAAGAATCAACTCGAATGATGATGGCCTGGGATGCAAGACTCAGGAGCACTTGATTTCAAACCATGCTATCCATCCATCTATCTGTCTATCTATCTGTCTATCTCTCTATCTCTTTATTTATCTATCTATCTATCTATCCATCTATCTATCCATCTATCTATCTATCTTTCTTCCCTTCTTCCCTCCTTGCTCTCTCCTTCCCTTCCTTCCTTCCTTCTTCCTCTCTCTCTGTCTCTGTCTCTCTCTCTCTGTCTCTCTCTGTCTCTCTGTCTCTGTCTCTCTGTCTCTCTCTCTCTCTGTCTCTCTCTCTCTCTCTCTCTCTCTCTCTCTCTCACACACACACACACACACACACACACACACACACACACACCACACACACACTGTTTCTGTCTCTTCTCAGGACTAACACAGGGCTTTTTATCTCTCTCTATCTATCTACATATTTTTATATCCTATTTTATCATCACTGACTCTCTCAGTGCCCCAGATGAGAAAACTGAAGCCCAGTCAGTTACGTTGTCTAATGTCACAAGGTAATAAATAGAAGAGCTGAGATTCAAGCCTAGCCTGTTGGTCTCCCCTGCTATTTGCAATTTCTATCACGCCATGTTTCCTTTAGTAAATCATATAAACTGAATAGAAAAGGGCCATCTGGCCCAGTCTCTTCATTTGACAGAGGAGGAAATTGAAGGTTAGGTCTTTAGTGTTTCAAGCCAGCACTGTTTTTCTTTGATTGAGTTTACTTTCTTTGGAAAAAAAAAGTTTTATTTTTCTCAATGAACAAAAAACCTTTTTCTCTTTATTCCTTTCTATTAGAGGGGGAAAGTTAAACAAAATCTTTGTATTGCTCCATTCTACTGCTCCTGGGTCTGAAATTTCTCTACTTATTTTGGTTAGGACTTTGGATCCATCCAGAAGGTCACTGTTAAATGCACCTATATTATTTAGAAGTTTACAATTCATTACCATGGATTATCGCATTAATAGATTGGGTCATTGGAATTAATAAGAAAGAGGACAGAGGAGGCTACATTTAGGTCTGGAGAATTACTAAGGATATCACCCATACCTTCAACAAGCATTTTAAAAACAATATGTACTCTATGCTAGGTGCTAAATGCTAAGTTGTGAGCATCCAGAGATGAAAAGGAAAAGACAGTCCCCAACCTCAAGGAACTTCTGTTCTCTTTGGGTAATACAACATGAATATGGAAATGTTCATATAAAATCTATCCAAAGTAAATAAAAAGTAATTCAATTCCTATCGAATCCCTCCAGGATCAAATACAAAATCCTCTGCCAAAGTCTTTCCTAACCTGTCTCCTTATTACTTTTCCAGTCTTCTTACACCTTCTTTCCCATCATGCACTCTTCGGTCTTGTAACACTGACCTCCTGACTGTTCTAAGAACAAGACACTCCATCACTAGGCTTTAGATATTTCATGTGGCTGTTCCTTATGCCCAAAATTTTGTGCCTCTTCATCTCTGTCTCCTATCTTCCTTGGCTTCCTTCAAGTTCCAGCTAAAATCCCATCTTCTGTGCCTTTTCTGATCCACCTTAATGCTAATGCCTTCTCTTTGAGATGCTCTCTAATTTATTTGGTTTCTCTTTTGTTTGTATGTTGTCTCCCCCATTATACTGTGGATGTCTTTGAGAGAAAAAACTGTCTTTTGATTTTTTTTAGTACCTTCCATGCTTGCCACAGTTTGTGGCATATACTTGGTACTTAAGAAATGCTTGTCAATGTGTTATATTTCTGGGTGGAGAAGGGCAAAAACAACTGGGGAAATTAGAATAAGCCTGAAGTAGGAGATAGCCCTAAACTGAGTCTTCTTTGTTCTTTAAATTATTCATTTCATTAAATATTTCCTAATTACATGTTAAAAAATTTAGCATTCATTTAAAAAATGATTTTAAAATTCCAAATTCTCTCCCTTAGGCAGCTCAGAGGATACCTGGTCCAAACCACCCTGGATGAAAGATACCTTCTCCAGTTGCCTTTATAAATAGTTCTTTAAACTTTGCTTGAAAACTACAATAATGAGGCGCTCATTCATCACCTCCGAAAGAGCTCATTCCACTTTGGAATGTCACTTGTCCTGGAGTTTTCCTTATAAGAAATCTCAATATGCTTCTTTACCTCTTCCATCCATTTTTCCTGCTTCTGTCCTCTGGGACTAAACAGAACTAGACTAATCCCTCCTCACACTCAAGCTTTCCAAGTACTTGAAGACAGTTATCAAGTCCCACTGGAACTTTTACTTCTTCAGGTTCAACTTCTCTCAGGCAGCTAGGAGTCTGGAATATATGAGTTCATATCTAGCCTCAGGCACTTCCTAGCTATGCTGACCCTGGACAAGCCCATTAACCTCAGTTTGCCTCAGTTTCCTCATCTGTAAAATGGGATAAAACAGCATTAAGATTGTCATGGGGGAAAGAGATCATAGGGGGAAAAAACTTGTACGAAAATATTTATAGCTATGCTCTTTGTGGTGGCAAAAAATTAGAAAATGAGTGGATGTTCTTTGATTGGTGAATGGCTAAACAAATTGTGATATCTGTTGGTGATGGAATACTATTGTGCTCAAAGGAATAATGAACTGGAGGAATTCCATGTGAACTGGAATGACCTCCAGGAATTGATGCAGAGTGAAAGGAGCAGAACTAGGAGAGCATTATACACAGAGATGGATACGCTGTGGCACAATTGAATATAATGGACTTCTCTACTAGCAGCAATGCAAGGATCCAGAACAATTCTGAGGGACTTCTGAGAAAGAATGTTATCCACATCCAGAGAAAGAACTGTGGGAGCAGAAACACAGAAGAAAAACAATTGCTTGAACACATGGTTTTATGGGGATATGATTGGGGATGTAAACTCTAAACAACCACCCCAGTGCAACCATCAATAATATGGAAATAGGTCTTGATCAATGGCACATGTAAAACCCAGTGGAATTGTGAGTCAACTATAGGAAGGGAGTTTTGGGGGGAGAGAAAGAACATGAATCATGTAACCATGGGACAAATATTCTAAAAAATAAAAAATAATAATAAATTTAAAAAAAAGATTGTCATGGGGGGTAGGTAGGAGATTCAGTAGATTGAGAGCCTGGCCTAGAAATGAGAGGTCCTCTATTAAATCTAGCCTCAGACACTTCCTAGCTGTGTGACCCTGGGCAAGTCACTTAATTCCCATTGCCTCACCCTTACCACTTTTCTGCCTTGGAACCAATACACAGTATGGATTCTAAGATGGTTTAAAAAAAAAAAAAAAAAGACTGTCATGAGATCAAATGAGATAGAATTTGTAAAGCATTGGCTTAATGCCTGGTTCATAGGAGGCATTATTTAAATGCTTAATTCCCTCCTTTACCTCATTCAATATATACTTATGCAGCATTAAACTCAAAGCTCCTCTTCGTTCTGATTCTCCTCCTTTGAATATGCTTTAGTTTGTGCTTCTTAAAATATGCTGCCCAGAACTGAACATACCCTCAGACACCCACTGAACTCTAGCTTGCTCAGGGCTCCCTACTATGGCCTGACTATTCCCCATTAAGTTCTCTTTTCCACTTTGCCTACATCAGAATTGATGGGGACTCCTTACACATTCAGACTTTGCTGGCAGCTAAAGTCTACGCGGTCCAGCAGATAAAGTGACCTGGCATTAGGAAGATTCATCTTCCTGCGTTCTAATCTAACCTCATAATCTGAACCCATAGCTTTCAGCAATCAGGAGGTGATTATTCAATTGCTTTAATTCCTTTTCATCCTAACATTCTATTTGAGTGAGTTGGGGTTGGAGTTGGGATGATTTTTGTACTGACTATGCACATGTGAGCCTGAGGACTTTTTTTTTTTAGCATCCATTGGCAGATCCGTGTTCTTCTCTCTGACTTCCTATCTTCCTGAGTCACTGCCCAGGAATTTGCTTGGGGATGGTCCCCACCCACTGTACCTCAAGAATGGCTCCATTTGTGTCAAGTGCATACACAACAGTTGGGTGGTCAGTGAGAAGGAATGACCCACATTAATGACTACAGTAATGACTTGCACAATCATTCCAAACATGGGAATTGGAGTGAAGACCAATGATGCATTTCCTGAAAGGGTGAAAGCCTGAAAAACAGGAAAGTGCGTTCTTATGCATTTTATAGGAGTCCAGAAGGAGATTCTGAAAGCTAGCAAACAGAATGCTGAACAATGCATGCAGGGAAAAATAATACTGTAAACACGTGCCCTCAGAGTCAAGTGAGATATAAAACTGAATGGCTCCTCAAGGAATCCAGTTTGGCAGAAAAGTTAGGAAAAATATACCAAGTTCCAGAGCTTTCTTCACATTCAGTAAATCTTGTGATGCCCCAAATTTTATGATGACCATTAAATTCAGGCTCAAAGATCTGGTGGGAACCTCAAGAGATTATTACATCGAGCTTCCAACTAAAGTGTTGACCTTAATATGGATTTGTTCTCTGTTGCCAAGGTCTGTCAGTTTTGACTTTGTAATATCTCTCCTATACATGACCCCTTCTCTCCTCTGACATTACCAACCACTCTGGTACAGACTCTCATCATCTCATGCCCAGACATTTGAAGTAGCCTGCCTGTTAGTCACCTTGCCACAAGACTCTCTCTCTTCTTGTCTAATCAGTTGTCAAAATGATTTTAATTAAGTGCCCCTCCAAACCATGAACGAAATAAACTCTAATGGTTTCTACTATAACCAAGTCGGTCTATTTTGGTGCTTCTATAAAGTATTCTGATGACATAAACAACTAGGGTATCAGATTTTTTAAACATACTTTGGGCCATGCAACATGGAAAATGGCAGGGTGGATTCCTGCAAGATACAGGGTCAAGGCTCACCTAGAATTCCAGGGGACCCCCCCCGGAGAACTCTGGGTGAGGGGACAGTTTGAAAACAGTTAGGGACAGTTGTTTCCTGGGGGGTTGAGATGAGCAGATCTCTCTGCTTGCTGTTCCCAGTTTTGGGATTGCTTTGGAGGCCATTTGGGTAAAAAGCCATTTTGGTTCTGCACAGCAGTTTGTCTGTCTAGCTGAACTAGACCTTTCCAGCAACAGCACAATTTTTATTTAGTTATTTAGATATTAGAAGTGATAATTATAGGCTTTGAGGGCAAGCTAGTTAAAAGGTCTGTCACTTCCTCCTGGGGTGGGGAGGGACAGTTTCTGCCTAACAGTTCAGGGCTTCCCAGATCTTATCCAAATCCTTGAAACCCCTTCCTTTGGTTCCCCTTCCTCTTTTATCAGTAAAACCTTTATCTTTTGGGAGTAGTGCCTGTTTATTATTCTGGGAATACTTACATCCAACTTCAGCTAAATTTCCTTCAGCTGTCTGGCCCATACTAGTTAGATTCGTCTGTCCCTGTTAACTACAAGTCATCAAGCTTCTCCTACTATCCCTTAGTCAAACCTGTGGGGAATATAAATTGAGAAAGCGAACATCATTAGAGATTTGCCTTGCTGAGCCTTGCTAGAAGACATCAGTCCTGCCTCCATTTCCAACTGATTTCCAACTGCTTGGTGGAAGGGATGACAGTAAGGAGTACCTACCCCTCCCTACTCACTCAAACCGGTGGGGGGGGGGGGAGTGAGTCCTGCAGGTTTCTAGTTTCAGGCCATCTCTTCAGCTTCCCAAATATCTCTGTTAAGATCAACATAACAGCCATAGTGGACAGAGGACTGATTGTGGACTCAGAACCATTTGATTTCAAACCATGCTATCCATCCACCTATTTAGTTATTAATCTATCTATCTTATAACTTCAAGGATCAAGTATAACATCTATTGGTGTTCAAAACCTTTCTTCTTCTCAACTCCATCTTTCCACTTTTTGTACACCTTACTCCCTGATGTATATTCTTCAATATCTGGTCTTCTGGCCAGTCCTCAAATAAGACACTCCATGTTGGTTCTCAGTATTTTCACCGGCTGTCTCCTATAACTTGGATTCTCTCCCTTCTCATTTCTACCCACTGGCTTCCTTGGATTCCTTTAAGTCCCAGCTAAATTTCATCTTTCCTTATCCTTCCAAATATCAAAGACAGAAGAGACCTTAGGACATGGAATGTTAGATTAAAAAAGAAACATTAGAACACAAAATTATTGGAGCTTAAAAAACCATAGGAAAGAGAATAATCATTGCTGGAAGAGACCAGAGCATAAAAAAATAACAGAACTGGGATTTTAAGTAATTCATCCCATCCTTTCTAGAAATTAGGAAATGGATCCTTTTCTCCACTTCTGCCTCCAATTCCCTCTCCTCCCTGGACTCCATTTTGTTTTTCATGCCTCCTTTTCTTCTCCATATGCTGCCCTCAATGTTTATTACAATCTGATTTCAACTTGATATAAATGCTGGGGTGGGAGGGGGGAATACTGAGTAATTTTCTCTGGGTTCTAAAAGCCCAGGAACAATCTTGGACCCAAGTCACTTTTCTGCCATGTGGAAGAAATTCCACATTAAAGGAGAAAGGCCTATGGTCATTGGCAATAGTCCAATAGTCTAAGAAAGCTCAAACTTCCTAGTTTGATGTTTTAAAAACAGTTTTCAGTCTCTGTGCCACAGACATCTCAAAAGCAATGAAGACCCTCCAAGAAAAATAATTGAAAATTTTAATGTGCTATTGTTGTACTGAGCCCATCAAATCTCCCACATGCTTAGATTAAACAGTCATGGGACAAATATAAATATTGACAGTTATATGGTTTGCCTAGAAAGCAAAAGGAAAAGGTACTTCATCAGGTTTCCTAAATGACTGTGATGAAGATTTTTTTCAGGCTCCAAATGAGCCTGGAACAAAGTAACTATGTGAAGGAGCATGGGATAGTGATTCTCCCCCTCACCCCACATTACCACATCACTATTTTTCTTCAAACACAAGTTGGGAGATATTGGGATGCTGGAAGAGAGGATTTATTCATGAGGCAGAGAACTGGACTAGAGGACCTCTCAGATCCCTTCCAGCACAAATTCCATGATTTCAGCCTGAACAGCATTGAGTAACCATGGCTCACTCCCTTGATGAAATGGTGGAAATTCTCAATGTCCCATTGGGACATTGGTTGGCTGGTCAACCTTGTTCAACAATCAGTACCTCATTTTTGTCTCTTGGAAATGAGGAGGATAATTGATGCCTCCTCACAGGAAGACTTAGAAGGTGGTGAGTCAGAATGCGCTAAGCAGTTATTCTAGTAAACTGAGGAATTCTTAGACTGAAGTAAGCCATTGGTTAGTGAAGAGAAGGAAAAGACTGTATTTTGTGGCACAGCCTCCACTCATTTGTATGTTCTGTAGCCAGAACAAATTTTCTTTGATATAGACACTAGTAGAGTGATTATACTTACTGGCTCTCCCAGCCATGGCCTAGTTATTTGGCAAAAACTATCTGAAATTTTTGGGACTCAACACATAGTACTATCACTCAGAAAGCACTCTGAATATTCCCATTTTTGCTTTTTGCTCAAATCAGTACCTGTACTTGAAATGTCTTCCCTTCTTCTCTTCACCTGATAACTTCCTATTCAACCATTAAGTCCAATTAAACACTACTTCTTCCGGGAAGTTTTCCTTGACCTCCTCCATCAGTAAAGATCTTTCCCCTGAGACCTCACATAATACTTTGTTGCATAACTCTTTAATGCAGTGATATAATATTTCCTACTATAGTTATTGATGGTTGTGCCTTATCCTCATACCAGAATGAAAGTTCCATGAAGGTCAGGGTCATCTCTAACCTTTCCATGTCTTCCAATACACAGTACAGTGCTGTGTAAACAACAGGTGCTTAATAAATTATTTGTTGATTAGAAGAATGAATAAGTAAACCCAAAGAATCCAACCATTAGAAATTGATAGTTACTTAGTTGTTTTTTTTTAAAACCCTTACCTTCCATCTTAAATGAATATTGTGTATTGATTCCAAGGCAGAAGAGGGGTAAGGACTAGGCAATGGGGGTCAAATGACTTGCCCAGGGTCACACAACCAGGAAATGTCTGAGCCCAGATTTGAATCCAGTACCTCCCATCTCTAGACCTGGCTCTCAATCTACTGAATCACCTAACTGCCCACAATGATAACTACTTAGAAGGGGAAATGATCATGTTCCCAAATACCTGAAGTGTTCTCTCAGACAGAAGGAGTGGGCTCAACCTACATGGTTCCAGAGGACAGAACTAAGACCAATGGGTAAAATCTACAAAGACAAAAGTTTTGACTCGGTATAAGGGAAAACTTCCTAACAATGAGAGTTTTTTTTTTTAAAAGCAGATTGAGCTGCCTTGGGAAAGAGTAATTTCCTCATCACTAGAAGTATTTAAACAAAATCTCAACAGCCTTTAGGCAAAGTCATCTAGTGAAGAGAGGGATAGAGTTGGAATTAGTAATTCCCAAGTTCAAATTCTACACCAGGCACTTACTTGCTACTTTACCCTCATCAAATCATTACCACTTTAAACCTGTTTCATCAAGTGATATTACATTGGAAAAGTGTTTTGTGGGGCAACTAGGTAGCTCAATGGATTGCGAGCCAGTCCTAGAGATAGGAGGTCCTGGGTTCAAATTTGAACTCTGACTGTTCCTGGCTGTGTGTCCCTGGGCAAGTCACTTAATCCCCATTGCCTAGCCCTTACCACTCTTCTACCTTGGAAGGAATGCACAGTATTGATTCAAAGGCAGAAGGTTAGGGTTGTTTTTCTTTTTTAAGTGCTTTGCAAAACTTAAAGCACTGTATAAAGTGAGGCTTTTTGTTGTTGTTGTTGTAAAGGATATTCCAGCATCAGGAAGTGGGTTAGACTAGTAAGGACTCTTCCACCATTCCGGTTTCAGGATGATGGTAAGATTTTGGGAGGCTAAAATTTTAATGGCTGCTGGGGCAGTGGAGAAGTAAGATAGGGGCTCTGTGAATGAATTCTGGCAAAGCTAAAACAAATAAAGACAGCCACTTCCTTCAGCCAGGGGGGAATTTCCTCACTTTCATAAGCACAAATATGCATTCTTTGTCATTAAAAAAAAGTCTGATTCCACACATGGCATGAATGTGCCATTTCTTGACATAAAAGCCCAGTTCTGGGTTGTACTTTTAAGGTAAAACTGTTACAGAAATGTTGGTCCAGGCATTCCAAAGCAAAAAACCTCCCAAGTCAAAAGTTTCCTGCTATAAATGCTTTTCTCTCCCTCCCCCCCCAGGTACTAGAGGGAAGCATTGAGAAAAGGGGAGAGAGGTGAGGAATGGGAAAGAAAACCTGATTCGATTAAAATTCCATTTTTACAATTCAGAAATGCTTTGGGTATGGAAGAAAGAAGTTAAAAATATTTTGCATACAAAAGACAGAAATTATTCTTAGCAAGCAAGAACCCTCTGGGTTTGGCCCAGGTTTATTCTTAAGATAATTCCTAGAGGCTGTGATAGGGTTTTGCCCTTTAATGACTGGTGATGTGTCCAGGTGGATAGAGAAAGCTGGACTCAAAATCAGGCCTGAGTTCAAGTACCATTTCTGGTATTCGTGGGACTCCAAGGCAACTTAACCACTCAGGGTCCCAGACAAGCTCTCAAAGACTGCCACGAAGGGGTTAAGCTCCATTGCCAGAGAGATTTTGCTCCTGTGTCAGGGAAATACCGGGCCAGTTTGTTTTCATAAAGAACCATCTTGAGTCACGTGTTTTAGGACATAAGGTAGATTCTGCATTATACAGAATGTCAGAAGGGACTCTAGAACATGGAATAGCAAAGCTTGAAAGGATCTTAGAATGCAGAATACCAGAGTGGGGAGGGACCTTAGAACAAAGAATGTCTAAGCTAGGAGGGACTCTAGAGCATATAATGTCAATAGTAGGCAAGACCTTAAAATATATCATGTCAGAGCTGGGAGGGACCTTCAAACAGAGAATGTCAGAGCTTGGAGGTGTCCCAGAACAAAGCATATCAGAACTGGGAAGGAGCTGAGAGGTCGTCCCGTTCACATTTCTACAGCTCTTCCAGTTTTATAAAGCAATCCTTTCCTATAATCCTCGTGAAGAAGGCAGTGTAAATGCTCTTATCCCACTTTTACAGATGAAGAAATTAATCTCAAAGAAGTCACATCTTTTCTAAGCTCTTCAAGCTTTGAAAAAATATGATGGAGATTTGAACCCAGATTACCACGTGCACTTCCCACTACACTAAGTCTCTCATTTTAAAAAGAGATGCAGAAAAGGGAGCCGATTTGCCCAAGGTCACATTCAGTCAGTCAATGAACATGGATTAAGTACTATTAAGTATTACTTAACATGATGTGTTGAGTTCTATGCCAAGCACAAGAGATGCCAAGAATTGGTTAAAAAAAATCTTTGCCCTCCAGGAGATCACATTCTAAAGACAACTTGAAAACAATTCTGTGTATACAAGATATACAAAGTGTAAATGGAACGTACTTCCAGAAGGAAGACACTAAGGGCCCCTGGGGTTAGGGTATGGCTTCTGCAGAAGGTGGGATTTGAAGAACCAAATCTTGAAGGAAGCCCAGGGCTCACTGAGGCAGAAGTGTGGAGAGAAAACTTTCCAAGAATGGTGGGCCAATGCAAAGAGAGTCAAGACAATGTTTGAGGAACAGAAAATGGAGAGTGTGGAGGGAAGTCTAAGAACACTGAAAACATAGCTAATCAATGGCAAAACTGGGATTCAAATACACTGTTAATCCCCTCTGCTGTTTTCTTTCTATCTTGTACTGTAATCAATTATTCTAGGATTTAACTATTGTTTAATTTCTTAATTATTGTTAAACGATAGTTAAATCCAGAATGGCTAACTGTTTCTTTCCTTTCTAGATAAATCGAATGAGATAAAAACTGTAAAGCACTCAGCATTATGCCTGGCATGTAGTAAGCACTATGAAAAATTATTGTTATTTTTATTAAATTCAAGTTCTCTTTAACCAAACCTTTATTTTTGCCTTTGCATCTCCACATCAACTAAGAATTGTTCAAACTACCTGTCCCTAAACAGGGTAAATGGCCTTGGTTTGAAAATATCTCATCTGGGAAAAAGACCATTTCAGTGAAAACATTTCCTTTGAGAAACAGGAATTTCCCCATAATTGTGTTCAAAGCCCTAGCCCTTGGGGAGCCAGAGGCCTTTTTACCATGAAGGGTTATGCTGCATGAATGGGAACCACATGAAATACTCTCCAGAAACCCCAAACTCCAGCCAGCACTTTTGTCTCTTCTGCCAAGGCACCTGCAAGCTGTTCAACAGCTTGGGTGAGCTTGGCAAATATGGTCATGTTGTGTAGATTCTTGAATTAAGTAGGCACTAATCTCAGTTGGTTCCCAAAAGAACCAGGGAGAAGAGACCAGGGCTTTGCCCTAGATGATGGGCAAACTACAGGCTTTGGGCCAGATGCAGCCCCCTGAAATGTTCTATCTGGCCACACGACATTATTCCTAATCTGACGAATACAATGAGTAGGATACAATACGATGAAACTTCAGAAGAGTTGCCTTAGAAACAGACTGACAGATGAGCATTTCCTTTCCTTTGGCCCCCTCTTTAAAAAAAGTTTGCCCATCACGGCCCTAGAGAATAAAATTAATGGAGGTTAATTTCCCTTGAGTCAACAGAAAGAATAAAATTCAGCAACTAGTTAGTGAGAATAATGAAATCAAAATAGGACAGTGATGGCAAACCTTTTAGAGAAGGAATGTTGGTCCCGCCCCCATCCCACCCTCTAGACTGAGTGCCGTGCCCCTCCCCCACCAAGTGCTGGACATGCCCTGCCCCCCTTTAACCCACACAGGGTAGGGAGAAAGTGCTCCCATTGGGCTGCTGGGCAGAGGAGCAGGTGAAGTGAGGAATGTATAGAGGGGGAGGAGAGTGACCTGAGCACTCCACTCCCCTCCAGCTCTGCTGCCTGTGAGCTGCCCACCTTAACCCCTGTGCACTCCCACTGAGCTGCTGGGTGGAGGGGCGTGGGACGTGAAAAAGTGTCCTCAGACACAGTGGAGAGGGGGAGGGCAGCAGCTCCGCCCGAGTCCCTCTGCCTTTCTAGCAACAAACTTGGGGGGGGGGGTCCTGAGTGCCCATGGAGAGTGCTCTGTGTGCCATCTTTGGCAGCCCGTGCCATAGGTTCACCATCACTTAAATCATAGATTTCCATATGGCAGCCAGGACGAGCACCTTGCCCATGCTAACTTGCTTTCCCTCACACATCCCAAACAATGGCCCAGTGGTTATATCCCAAGGTCATGGAGTGATGTCTCCCTCCCCATTATAGAACTTTAAGCCATTTCCCCCAAATGTAGTTCATGCTGCTTGCCTAAGACACATGTATTCCTAGCTATAGCTCTGGAAATAAAGTTGAATTTTGAATCAAAGTCCTGGTTCTGTATCCTCTACTTACTACCTGTTTGACTTTGGGCAAGTCTTTTCCATTCTATGAGCATTGGTTTTCTCACTCGTCTGGGTCTTTAAGTTCCTGTTCAGCTCTAAATATTAGATTAAGTACATATATGGGAAAAATAATAATAACTTTGAAGGTCTTTGCCAAAGAAGTGCCTCCATCCACCCCATTCCCTATACCTTCAATGTCCTTCTACCTCTCCACAAAACAGACTTTTATCTCTACTTATTGAAATCCTCCTCATCCTTCAAAGAATAGCTCAAAGGACCCCTTCTCAATGAAAGTCTTCCCTAATGTTTCCATCTTCCTTGCAGAAAGAAATGATTTCTTTTGACTCAGAACTCTCAGAGCCGCTGAAGCAATTGATCTCTTTTATGGAACATATCACATTCTGCTTTGTAGTAAAGATATCCTTGAATACATCCATCATGTAGTCTCTGAGCTTCCTGGAAGCGGGGAAAACATGCCTTTATAATTTCAATTTAACAAACATTTGCTAGGCACCTCCTATGTTCCAGGCACTGGCAATAAGAACATAAGATATTACGCCACCTCAAGGAATCATATTCTACCCCAGAATTATATCCTATTCATTTTCGTTGCCCCAAGGACACCCAATGCAAAGGCTTGGCTTATATAAGATGCTTAATCGGTGTTCAGTGAATGAAGGGATGAAGGAATCATAAGGAGTTTCTCACATGTAAATCTTTCAATTCTGCATTTCTTTCACATACTTCCCTATGAGGTACAGTGACTGGATCAGAAGACCTGGGTTCAAATCTCACCTCTAATCTTTACCAACTATGAGAACTTAGCCAAATCAATTCACTTCTCTAGGTCTTAGTTTTGTTTTTTTTATTCGTCAAATAGGGAAAGACAGCCCCTGAGAAACCCTAGATTTATGATCTTCTGGTCTTACTTTAAGGATTCAAGAGATTATATATGTAAAGTGCTATCTAAACGCTAGCTTCCATTACTATTGCTATTCTTACTCAAAGTGTACAATCTCTCCACCAACATAGAGAGCAATCCCTTACAAGACTGACTTTGTGCCTTCTAGTAGCTGAAAAAAGATAGTGCTTAGCCAGGGTTGGTCCTCTGGTAATGGGTCTCTCTGCACTTAACTAGGCTGCTCTCTAGCTGACAGATGCAGGCTGCCTATTTTTTCTTAAAATATTTTCCTTCCATCTTAGAATCAAAACTGTGCTATCAGTTCCAAGGCAGAAGGGTCACACATCTAGAAAGTATGTGCCTGTTATTATTAGAAAAAGGGCAGCAGTTTGGCTCAGTGGATAAAAAGCCAGAGCTAGAGATGAAAGGTCCAGAGTTCAAATCTGACCTCAGATACTTGCAACCTTGAGCAAGTCACTTGACCCCAGTTGTGTAGCCCTTACCACTCAGTATCGATTCTAAGATAGAAGGTTAAGCGTTTAAAAGAAAAAGAAAATAAGCATATGTATATGTATATATGTAGAGTTTTTAAATTTGCAAAGTGCCAGAGAAAGAACTGATCTATGGAATTATGCATTGAATATTTCACATATATGTTAAATATTGACTTTTTCTTATTTGGGGTTGAGAAACAGGGAGGGAAATGACTTGGAATTCAAATGCAAAAAAAAAATTTGTAATTAAAAAAATTTACAAAGTGCTTTATAGTTGTTATCACATTTTATCCCTGAAATTATAAGTTGTTATCACTTTGGGGAGGTAGATGCCATTATAACCTCCATTTTATAGATGAAGAAACTGAGGCACAAAGAGATTAAGTGATTTGCTGGGGTCACACAGCTAATAAGTGTCTGTCAAGCTTTGAACTCAGGTCTTTCTGACTCCAGATTCAGCACTCTCTCCACCACACCACCACCTCCTAGAGCACATATTCTACTTGAATGGACTTCAAGAACTCAGGACCAGATCAATGATACATGTAAAACCAAATGGAATTGTGCATCAGCTAAAGGAGATTAGGGGGGTCTGGGGGAGAGGGAAACAACATGAAATATTCAAAATAAAAACTTAAAAAAAAAAGAACCCAGGACCACCTCCATGCGCTAAAGAGACATTGGAAAAACACTTTGTTGAAATATGTCTGTGTACATATCTTTATGTTATATACGTAGAGATTGCGGCATATTCCACGCGATCACCCAAATGATTCACAACAACTCGGAAGCTTTATCTCTGATGAAAATGATGTGGAGGTAAGCCCACTCAGCCCCACGCTGTGTTAGTGTAAATGAAGTTTCAGTTTACCTACAGGAGTACAAGACTGTTTACCTGATGCCAAAATCCAGCTTAAGCCCCCCAAAGTCCTCCATACCTCCCCGTGTTTCCAAACAACCAGATGTTTGGCATCGGGCAGACAAAACATCTGGATGCCTGGCCGAATCGTTCTCTTGCCATCCGAGCGTTCCGGGTTGTACCGAGGCGGTGGCGGCGTCTGTCCTGCTCCCGTGTGTCCGAGGAGGGAGGGACAGCCGTGCCCTGCCCTGGGGGGAATTCCCCTCGCCCGGGAGGGCATCCATCCTTCCAGGATGGGCAGAGACCACGGTCAGATGTGCAAAGCCCTGGCTGCTGCCTCAAACCCTCTTTCGTATATCTTTTAGGGATTTTGAATGATTATAGTATTCAACTAACAGTCTGACATATGACCAAAATAAGCAACAAGTAAATGCAGTGCAATCACGCTAAGACACGCAGCCTCACACACATATGGTTTCATCATACATCCCAGCCTTCAATGGACAAATGGAATTTCAAAATGATGTGGTTTACAGTTCCCTCAAGTAACATTATCTTGTTAAAGACATTAACCTCAGGCCTCTACTGTTATATATTTGCTTTTATTGTTTTCATCCTGGAGAGCAAACCTGTAGGAGAGACACTCAACAGGAAAGAGGGTTCGGAGGTCATCAAAACATTGATTTTCAAGATGGCTGAATGGCTGCCTTGGGAGTATTCCACAATTATGAAAAACAGACATTTCTTTTTGTAATTCTTTTTTATTAAAAAATTTTTCCCTGAAAAATCTTTGAGCTAATCACAGCTTCATGATCTAGTCAATCATTGTGAGATTTAAATAGAATATTTTCATCTGCTCCAAAAGCTTGGTCAGAAAAGAAGTGGGTTCATCTTTTCCTTGAGCCCTGTGGACAACAGTAATAACAGGTGAATGGATGAAGATGAAGGCGTATTGTCCTCAGGGACAGCCTGCCCCGAGCTGGGGACCACAGAACGGACTTCCTATTTGCTTGGGAAATTTTGGGGGGGGGGTTACAAGTGTTGGCCACGGAGACATCAACAGGAGATCATCCAGTCTGATCTCAGCATTGTTGATATAGGGAAACTGAGGCATGGAGGAAGAAAATGATGATTTAAGTTCACAGATCAAGTTAATATGGTGATAGATTGTGGTTGTCAGAAATCTGCTGGATCAAGAGCCAGAAAAGCCTTGGCTTTCAGCAAGTCACATGAGGTTCCTGAGCCTCCCTTTTCTCATCTCTAAAATGAGATTAATAATACTTTCACATCTCTCACACAGGATTTTGGGGAGAAAAATATCTAGAAAATCTTAAAGAGGTAGAGGAATTTAAATTATTCTACAACAATGAGTTTTAGGAACCTTAATCAGTCAACCAATTTACAATTGTTTATTAAATCCCTACTATGTGCTTTAAAAAATAAAATAATAAAATAAAATGCTGTTTCCAACTCATAAAATAAAATAAAATAAAATAAAATAAAATAAAATAAAATATCCTCTGCCTTCAAAGGAGATTACATTCTGTTGCAGGAGTGGGCCTTTATTGAATTTGTCCCTTCACATACACATAAGTAGATATATATTCTAAATAAACATGAGGTGATCTTAACAGAGAGGGAACAAGCAGCGAAGGGAATTAGGACATGGCATTTGAACTGACCCTTGAAGGAAACTAGGTATTCTTAGAGATCTTCCAGTTTAACCTATTCGACAGATGAGGAACCTAAATCCCAGAGAAGAAGCGTGTAGGTCATAATAGCTAGTAAAGAGCTCATCAACTAACAAATATTCATTAATAATCACTTCTACATGACAGCCACTGTACTTGGCTCCAAAGATGCCACAATTTAAAAAAATTCAAAAGTCGTCCCTGCCCTCAAGGAGTATGACCTCCTTTATTACTGACCTGAAATGCTACCCTCCTCAGGAAGCTTCTCCTAGTCTTCCCAAATGCTAGTACCTTCTCCTATAGGTCAGGAATTCTAAGAGGCAGAGGTGATGAAACATTCCAGGTGTTAGAGAGAGCCAATGAAAAAGGACCAAGATAGGAAGTGGAATGTCATGTTCAAGGAACAGAAAATAAATCTATCTGGTTAGCACTTAAAGCGCATAGAGGGGGAAATCGAAAGGGGTTAAGTTGTGAAGAAATTGTTGATTGTTGCCAAACAACAAAATTGGGTTGTGTTTGATATTTTAGGTAATAAGGAGCTACTGGAATTTACTAAGTGACTTTGGGGAGGGGTCAGGGAGAGTGGTCAGACCCATGCTTGGACAACTAAGTGGAAAATAAATTAGAATACTGGGAGATCTGGGGATGGAAGATCAAAATTAGATCTTTGCAACAGTCAAGGTGAGAGGTAACAGGACCTGAACTAGTGTGAGTAGAGGAAAGAAAAGAGCTGTTTTTTGTGTGTGGGGGGGGGAAGGAAATTGATAACTAATTGGAAATGTAGGATGAGTAAAAGTGAGAAAATGAAGATGACCCTGGGGTTACAAAAAATGACTGGTGACATGGCAGTGCCTTCATGAGCTAAGACATGAATCTGGATCCTCTGATGCCAAGTCCTGGGTTCTTCTCCTCTATCTCACCTTTTTGTCTTTAGACATAGCTTTTACCCTCTGGTCCACGTCTATTCCTACTTATTATAAAATGAATATTAGAGCCAATTATTGTATTTAAATTATCTGAATAGCTCTGTTAAAACCTCAGTTTTTTCTGCTTATACTTGCCAAGTGTTCCTAAAGTTCATGTTTAATGTTAAATGTTCCTAGGACTTGACACAGAGAACGTATAAATGGTCTTCACTTTACTAGCTCAACTTGGATAAATGTCCTGATTAAATCTACTTTTTTTATTTGCTTTGGTTTTGGGAGAAAGAATACTGAACCTAAAGTCTGAAGACCTCAGTGTTTTCCTTCTGGCATCATGTCTCCCCCATACCTCTGTATATTCTAACTAAAATGGCAGCTCTCTCTATCTCAAATACATCTTACATGATCTTGTCTCCATACCTTTGCTCAAGCTATTCAGCATTCCTGGAATGCCCTTCCTCCCCATCTTTGTTTATTTCCTACACAATTAAACTACTTTAAAGTCCCCCTAAAATGATCCCTATTTAAGGAAGTTTCTAATGATTCTTCCCACTGACTCCCATAACCTTCCCCCATAAGGATCATTGTTTTGCATTTTTCTGATGTACGTATCATGTTTAGTGGTATATTATAGTTATCTACAGGTATGTCCAATCCTTCTCCACTCTATTCCCTTTTGGTTTCTATTTCTCCCTTTGTTCCTTTTTTGTTGTGTTGTTCAGTCATGACCAGTTCTTCATGCCTTCATTTAGAATTTTCTCAGCAAAGATACTAGAGTGGTTTGCCATTCCCTTCTCAAGTTAATTTTACAGATAATGAAACTGAGGCAAATAGGATGAAGTGACTTGCCTAGGGTCACACAGGTAGTAAGTGTTTGAGGTCAGATTTGAACTCATGAAGATGTCTTCCCAACTCCAGGCCTAACACTCTATCTGTTATACTACCTATTTGCCCCATAATTCCCCCTAAAATAACTTTAAACTCTAAGAAAGCAAGAGTTGTGTGTTCCTTAAGCTTTGTGGTATTCTTCCCAGGATAGACACTAGCAAATGTTGCATTGTACTTTAAATGAGACACAGTTTGTGCCCGTGAGGAACATACAATCTAACAGGGGGATAAGTCACCAACATAGACAACTAAAACACACAGCAGAAGGGCTTGAGAATAGGATTAAGCAGAATTTGAGATGAGATCTAGATAGAAGGCATTACCCAGGCAGTGAGAAATCAAGGAAGACTTTCTACAGAAAGTGGCATGTATTTGGAGATGCTAATCTTTAGTCAGAAGCAGCTTGAAAAGGTTTTTTAAAAACGTCGTCACTCCCTCCACACATTTCCTTGCTCTCTATACTCAAGAAGGCATGCCAGAGAAAGAGCATTGGGCCACTTCCCTCTTCCACATCCCTCTTCCTCCTTTGCTCTTGAATAGAATTCACTGTGTGCTACAGGGTTAGGTTTCTACTAGCTATACATCAGCTCTGGGGACCTACTGGGAGTGGGGAGTGGAGAAGAAGCGATTAAGATGAAAAAAGAGAGGGAAAGGAGAAATGAAGAAAGCCTAGAGACAGGTGGCATTGTGGGAAAAACACTGAATTTGATCCAACAAATTTCTACTCTGTGATTTCCTACCTGTGTGATCTTGGTAAAGTCATTTAATCTCATAGGACCTCAGTCTTCTCTATCTGTAAAATGAAAGAGTTGGAATACATGATCACCAAGAACCCTGCCAATTTAAAATTTTATGACTCTAAGCATATGTGAAAGAATAGGATGGGAGCCTCTTTTTTAAGCAAAAACTTCCAAGTTGGTCAAGTTTTTCCATATCAATGCCCCTTCCATTCATTCTGTGGCTCTCAGCCTTACTATCACCAGTCATGGTTTAGCTGATTAAAGCCTACTGTATAAGGACCATTTTTCCTTTAGCAATAAACTCTAAAAAATGTCAAAATACCTTTGAGAGTTGAAATTATGCTAGGGAAATGGAAGGCTGTAGAATAGGCCTAGGCATCCCCTACAGAGGAATGCTCTGGCTAGGAAAGTAAGAATTTCTGCACTGAGTCCTATGAAATAATATGAGATGAGAATGTTCCCCAAACATGCCCAAGGTTTTTTTGTAGTCAGATTCCCTCCCCCTTGTTCCCCGCTGTTCAAATGGGTGAGCTTTCTGGAATTGGGTAGGGATGGGAGATGTACTCAGAGATGGGGCTAGAGAGAGAGAAGCCTAGGAAGTATGGGTCTCCAGGGAGAGTAAAGCCCAGAGAAAGCTGTAGCCTTATTCCAGTTTAATGAGTGTCTCCCCAATGACTGGCTAGATAAGGGATGCCTGATCTGTGTATATACAAGCAGGCCTTTTGGTTCCAGAAGGAGATAAATCCTCTCTCCCCTACTCGCTCCTATCCTGGAAACCCAAAGGAAAACTGGAGCTTAATATGTCCCAAAAGAGAGCTGGTTCTCTTCAGTTCCTCTTTGGACCCATTAAGTGGGCAACTCTTCTTGGCTCAGTTGCCATCAACCATCTTTTCCATGATTACTAGTCACAGAAACCAAGAGATCAGCCAGGAGGCACTGGGCATGTCCTTCAGAGTCAACTCCACGGGAAGAACTTTAATGCTCTCCACCTTGCTATATTGTTGTTCAGTCATGTGTGACTCTTCATGACCCCTTTTGGGGTTTTCCTGGCAAAAATGCTAGAGTAGTTTTCCATTTCCAGATCATTTTATAGACGAGGAATCTGAGGCAAACAGAATTAAGTGTCACACCAGCTAGAATCTGAAGCCAAATTTGAACTCAGGTCTTCCTATCTCCAGGTCCAGTTCCCTATCCACTGGGTCACCTAGCTGCCCCTTCCCTACTCCTTCCTATATTTAGTGCTCTATTGAGAAGCAAGCCTGGTTTAGCAGATGCAGTGCTAGAAAACTGCTCAACACCCAGTTCTGGCATTTATACTAGCCTGTGTGACCAAGGGAAAATAATTTTCTCTCTCTGAGTCTTGGTTACCAGGTAGGTAAAATGGGAATAATAATATTTATGCTGTCTATCTCATCAGTATTTATCATTTTTGAGGTTCAGTTCTTTCCTTCAGGAGTCAGTTGAAATCCCTCTTTCTGTACCAGATCTGTCTCAGTCCACCCCATCATGCCCTGTCCCAAGAGCCTTCCTTCTGAGATTCTACATCTATCTTGTATGACCTACATACGTGTTGTCTTCTTCATTACATTGTGAGCTCCTTGAGGGCAGGATCTGACTTGACTTTTATGCACCCTCCATGATTAACTCACTGTCTGGTATATGGTAAACATTTCATAAATGAGTCTTGACAGAAAGACTGTCTAAAATAAAGAAAGGAGTAACTGTAGTATATCAGTGCTGTGATATCCTGGATTATTCATATGAATAATCAGGAGTCACCTACCTCAGGGGTGACCAGTGAATAGAGGGCTGGACTCATCTTTGTGAGATCAAATCTGACCTCAGACACTTCGTATCTGTGTGAACCTGGACAAGTCATTTAATCCCATTGGCCTCAGTTCCTCACCTGTCAAATGTGCTAGAGAAGGAAATGACCAACCACTCCAGTGTCTTTGCCAAGAAAACTACAAATAGAGTTACAAAGAGTCAGATATGCCTGGAACAACTAAAGCAGTGATTCCCAAAGTGGGCGCTACCGCCCCCTGGTGGGTGCTGCAGTGATCCAGGGAGGCAGTGATGGCCACAGGAGCATTTATCTTTCCTATTAATTGCTATTAAAATTTTTTAAAAATTAATTTCCAAGGGGCTAAGTAATATTTTTTCTGGAAAGGGGGCGGTAGGCCAAAAAAGTTTGGGAACCACTGAATTAAAGAATAACCTTCCTCAGGAAGTTGGTGTGAGGAGCTTGGCAAATCTCAAAGTGCCATGTAAATGTCAAATATTAGTAGAGAATTAGCCAAGATGGACTTCTTCCCACAGTATCTCTTAGAAATATAGAGAAAAGGGCATTTACCAGATAATTTTATCAATTTTTTTAAATTAGTAATACTACTCAAATTGCAAAAAATGAGAAAAAAAGCATAGTACTTACTATTTTATTAAATAAATATATTCATAATATTTAAATAAGGAAAAGGTGAAGTACAGGGCAATTATAGACAAATATCATTAATGAATATTGATTCCAAAATTTTAAATAAAATTCTGTCAAATACACACACACACAAAAGAAATATAGAAGAAAGGGCAACTAGTGGTTCAGTGGATTGAGAGCCAGACCTAGAATTCAGAGGTCTTGGGTCCAAATTTGACTTCAGATGCTTCCTAGCTGTGTCACCCTGGGCAAGTCACTTGATCCTCATTGCCTAGTCCTTATGATTCTTCTGCCTTGGAACGAACAAACAATATTGGTTCTAAGATATAAGGTAAGAGTGTTTTTAAAAGAATCACATTTAGGGGGCAGCTGGGTAGCTCAGTGGATTGAGAATCAGGCCTAGAGATGGGAGGTCCTAGGTTCAAATCCAACCTCAGAGACTTCCCAGCTTTGTGACCCTGGGCAAGTCACTTGACCCCCATTGCCCACCCTTACCACTCTTCCACCTAGGAGCCAATACACAGAAGTTAAGGGTTAAAAAAAAAAAAAAAGAATCACATTGATGGGGATTAAAACCAATATCATTAGAGAAAGTCAATCTCAATCCAATCCTTGATCCCTCTGAGGAAGAAGACATAGATAGCCTAACTCTGGGAATCCAGCTCATCACTGAAAGCAGGAATTGGAATGAGGATATCTCAGAGCTTATATAGGCAACACTGGACTGTAAACTTTAATGTAAGCACCTTTGGGAGTAGAGATTGTTCAATTTTTTTTCTGGGATCCAGTACCTAGCACAGCTCCTGAAACATAACAGCCCTTAATATTTGTGAGTAGTAGAAGAAGGGAATAAGAATTTATTTATTGTTTGAAATTAATTTATTTATTGTAAAATATTTGTCCATGGTTACACGATTCATGTTCTCTCCCTCCCTCCTTCTGGATCTGACAAGGAGGGGAATATGTATTTATATAGCACCTACTATGTGTCAGGCACTGTGCTAAATGTTTTACAAATATTATCTAATTTGATCCTGTGAGGAGGACAGGAAATGCATTGTATCTAACTTTGTAGTTCCCCCTACTTCTTATATATGTTATGTGCTTAGTAAATATCTGTTTGATTGAATATTAAAATATTATGAGATTATACAGGCTTGACAGTCTGGGCCAGAATTTGAGATTAAATCTGGCCAGACATTACCTAGAACAAGTCCTTTAGAATCCCTCTGAGTCTCTTATTTCTCTTCTAAAAAATGAGAAAGTTGTATTGGACTATTTGAACGGTAAAGTCTGCTCCAGATCTAAATCTAGGCTCCAATCATCCTAATTAGCAGATGGACTTTGCCCAGTTTAGGGAGGAGAAGGGGGCAACTGGAATGAGCAGAAGGATTCAGATGCTTTTAAGTGGGTCCGTGTTGTCTATTTCAGGAAAGGACCTGGACTTGCCGGTCATGTTGTCAGGTTAACTGATTGGGATCTTGGCACTGAGATTAGTGATGGAAGGTACTGACCTCAGCACCGGTATGTTTGCTGCGAATAAGGCTAAGAAAATGAGTCAGTGTAAGGAGATGGTGCCTGCTGCTGTAAGAGTCCAGAGAGGTCAAAGGAAAAAATTCCAGTCTATTAAAGGAAATGAAAGCGAACAAAAACACATTTGAGGATTAGGCATGAAATGTAGGATTTAAAGAAAGCCATAGACCTTGTGGGCTTCTATCTCAACAGCCTCTTTCCCAGGCTTGTAAGGAAACATTTCATGAAGAAAATCATGGAAAAACCCCAAAGTATGTGCATACTTCTTAACCCATCAAGACCACCATGGGACCCATGTATCCAAAAGATCAAAGGAAGAGGAAAGGGGTCCATTTGTACAAAAAAAAAATATTTCTAGCAGCTCTTTTTTGTGATGGCAAAGAAATGGAAATTGGTGGGAGGCAGGCAGTGTCCATCAATTGTGGAATGACAGATAGTCTCTGAAAATAATGTAGTATTCTTCTGCTGTAAGAAATGATACTGGAGATAGTTTCAGAGAAAAGTAGGAGTACTTATATGAACTAATACAGAATGAGGTGAGCAGAACCAGAACAACTAATCCTGAGGCAGCATTTTAAAAGCAAATGTCTTTGAAAAACTTGAGAACTCTCATCAAAATAATAATCAAATATGTTTTCAGGAGACTAATGATGAATACTATCTGCTGAGATAGAGAGAAAATAGCCTAAAATGCAAAATGCGGCACACATTTTTGCTCATTTTTTTTTTTTGCAAAGAGGACACTGAAGGTTTCTTCCATGAGACATTTCCTCACTCCCTCCAATCCCCCATGTGAATGTGATCAGCAAGTAATGTGGTCCATTGGGAAAATCTTGAGATTTGGAATCAGAAAACTTGAGACTGAATTCTGATTCTGTCACTTTCTACCTACTCAACTTTGGGAAGGTCCCTCTACCTGACTAGGCTTTGGTTCCCTCATTGGCAAAAATAAGGCATTCGGGCTAGATAGCCTTCAATGTTCCATGCATTTCAAAATTCATCTTGCTATGGATTCATCTGGTCCCTTGTCCTGACCATCACTTTTGCACCTATCACACTCTCCCTGGTTCCATCATTGCTTATATGCTTGTCCTTCTGCCCATTCAACTATAAACTTCTTGAGGAGAGTCTATCTGTCTTGGTATTTCCTTGAGTAAAGGAGACATTTGATAAGTGTTGGTTGAATTGCATCAAATTGGACTTAAACAGCTTCTTTCCTGGCCTAAGGAACCTGGTATTTCCTTCTCATTATCATGCAATTTGATCAGTATTATATATTAATTGTATTATTACATACTAAAATGATACAGAATACAATGGTTGAGAAGCTATAGACTTCTGGACTTGCGCAGAGTAAAATTATCTGGTTCTCTCACTATGGTGTATAGTTGGCCAAGCTTCCTGTGGTCCAAAAAATAAGGCTATCTGGGATAGCAACGTTGTGTCCTGGAGCCCAGAGGAAATCTCCTGAATGTGTGAATGGGAGATGCTGTGGGGTTCAGTGGAAATGGCAATGGACTCAGAGTAAAAAAACAACAGCATGGGTTTGAATCCTTTACTACTTCTGTTGTTATTGTTGTTCAGTTGTCACAGTCCCATTTGGGATTTACTTGGGAAAGATACTAGATTGATTTGCCATTTCTGTAGAAATGGAGCTATAGAAATACCTATAATGGCCATTCTCAGTGCTGGAGAAGAGATGAGGAAATGTATCTCCCTTCTTTTCTTGGGCAAAAATCAGATACCAGGATTGAAGAACACTGTATACACAGAACATACACTGACACACACGTCAGGTGTAGACGATGTGTCAGATGGTTTTGTTTAATTAATTTATCTTATTTATTTTTCCTTGCTCCAAGGGAGTGAATTAATCAATCAATAATTTATAAAACACTTCTGTATGCCAGCATTTTAGCAAGTACTAAGTATTCAACAACAACCAAAAAAAACAGTCTCTGCCCTCAAGAAGCTTGTAGTCTAACTTGGAAAGGTTCACTAGAGGTTGGACGGAGAGGGACAGGAAAGGATATAATTGGAAATGACTATGTTAAAAAAAAAAGGCATCTACAACAGTGGCTCACAGGGGAGCTTTGGATTTGCTGAACCTGGCACAGTATGCCCCAGTTCCCATGAAAATGGATAGATATTCTGGCTCCGCCTAGGGCAGGGGTTGGCAACGTATGGCTCTCGAGCCATATCTGGTTCTTTTGAGGGCCAGATATGGCTCTTTCTGCAGGAGCCATAAAGTCCATTTTTTTTCAGGCGCTGTTACAGGAGCAGCACTGTGAGCACTGTACGGCTCTCACAAAATTACATTTTAAAAAATGTGGCGTTTATGCCTCTCATGGCCAAAAAAGGTTGCTGATCCCTGGATTAGGGGGAGTGGGAATGTCAAAAATGACTGGTGTGTCAGAAAGAACTCTTCATCCTGTAAGTTAGCTATAAAGAGGGTGATTTTGAGATGGTGCCAGAATTTTTCTCTCCCTTGGATTTCCAGCAAGATGGAACAAGGAGGGGATTTCTTCTCCTTCCCACTTAATGGCAATGATGGCATATAAGCACATGGTACTGAGATACTTACTTGCTCAGGGAACCCTAAGTCTATGTTGGTGGTGTAGTTCTCCTTGTTCTTGTTCTTCCCCTCCTTCTCTTTCTTCTTCTCCTTCTTTTCCTCCTTTACTTCCTTTTCCCTCTTTTTCTTCCTCTTCCTCCTTCTCCTCCTCCTCCTCTTCTTGTTCTTCCTCTTCCTCTTTCTCTTCTTCTTCCTCCTCCTCCTCCTTTCCCTCCTTCCTTTTTCACTTTCCTCTTCTTCTCATCCTCACTCTCCACTTCTCCTTCCACCTTCTCCTCCCCCTCTCCCTTTTCCTCTCTTTCCCCCTACTCTTGCTCCTCCTTCCTCCTCATCCTCATCATCCTTCCTGGAGTACACATCAGTGAACAATGATCCTGAATAATGTCTATTTCCAGCCTTGACCACTACCTTGTGATTTTGAGAGTTGGATAATTCTGGAGTCAAGTGCAAACTGCCCAACGGACAGTGAGTCTTGAATGAAGTAACATAATTCCTGAGGGAGAAAATGGCTACCATAAATGATCATTCTGTACCTGGACTAAAGAGAGTTATGCCCAGACTAGTGAGGTGATCTGGGTTTTATAAGTTGCCAGAAAAACACAGGTCAGAGGTGAAAGTGAAATATCCATAACATGGTCCCATAAAGTTCTATTTACTTGTTGGAAGAGTATAATATGTGATGGGTTCTTGTCTTATGTTCTGTATTTGTTCATGTCCACTAGTTTCCATACTTTTTGTAGTAGAGGAAGTAGAGAAAATAAACTGCTCTCTTTTCCTTAACATTCTTATTGTGCACCGAGTACCATTTCTAGAAAAGACCTTATGAGCCATAACTAAGCTTTGTTTAAGAGTTTGCTAGAGAATTGATACTGGGTGGAAATGATGAGACAGAGAATGAGAAATCAGGACTCCTCCCCTTTTGGAGGAAGGAACAAAAATTCATCCTTCAAATGAACTTCCTGTAACTCCAGAACTAAGGTCAGTTCTTTTGTTAAACTCTTAGGATCGGGGTTATACACGTAGAGAGATGGATGGATGGATGGATGGATGGATAGATAGATAGATAGATAGATAGATAGATAGATATTATAGATTTCAGTAATGATAATGAAATCAATGGAGAAACAAAGCATTTGTATTTGAGATAACATTTATCCTGTCAATACTCTTTGTCTTGGTTAAGATTGTTGGTTTGGAGCTTTTCTTTTTTTCTCCTTAGGCTCATTGAAAGGACATTTCAGAATTATTCTCATCACCTTGACTAAATAGATGGCATGTAGCTATAGAGAGTACTGAGCTTGGAAGTTGGAGAAAGAACTCCCTTTTTTTCTCTGGGTTTGACTCCTTATTTGTAAAATGAAGGAGTTAGACACTAAGGTCTATTCCAACTCTCAATAGATGAACATAATGAATCAATAAGTGATGATGTGCTGATTATGGAAGGTATATGTTCAGAAATGAAGGTGATGTGAAAACAAAAGTTTCCCATATGTTTTTGTTTTAAGAAGTAAAGAAAACAGAATACATGAAAGCAAAATAATATTAGTAACTTTCATCTTTGTCTACAGCTCAAAGCCAGAAGAGTATTTATTCACTTCACCTCTTGGCCTCAGTTTCTCATCTGTAAAATGGGAGGGTTGAACTAGATGATTTCTCAGGTCCTTTTCAGGTTCAAAGACCATGTCTAATCCCATAAAGTTTTCCTAGGTTTGGAAGTATTAGAAAACAAGAATATGGCATTTTTTCATGAAAGCATGAAACGTTCACATGGAAAGAACCCAAATATTTTCAATAAAACTTTGTTTACAAAGCAGCATTTGCATAGTGCACACAGGCAGTTAAGAGATGATAGATCTTCATTCCTGAACTGCTGCTGCAAAGATACCAACTGTAGGGCAGTGTCTTCTCTTTGATAGGAGATGTGTTCCTTCTAATCACTGGGAATCTTTTTGAAGGACCCTTTTAAACAGAGTTCATTGCCAACATGAAGTGCAATCCAATTTTGGTCCAGAAAGCCCAGATCTGCAAAATAAACAGACTTCCATGTATAATGTCAGTTTTCAGGGCCTGGAACACAACTAAAAGACAGGACATGACATTACACACAGCCTGTCAGAGAACATTTGCAGAACCCACCATGGTTAGCCAAAGCAAACTCACAGCTAAAATTACAGGTGAAAAAATATTTTTAACAAATCCTTTAAAAGAATCCAAATATACACCTATCATACACACACCTAAAAACACAAGGTTTCTCTTTATGAACTCATAACTGGATCACCAATTTTCAGAATCTTAGAGTGGTTAGATTCTTTATTGGAATTAAATTTGTTGTTTTCTCCTGGTACACATGGGTACCTTGTACTTAATCAGACTCAAAATCCTTCTCATTTTCTTTAAGAGATAAGACTGAATTTTCCCTTCCCAAGAATCCTAATTTACATCAATATGCTTTGCTCTCCAGGTACTTATTTTCATACAATCTAATATTGGATCGACTCAATACATGGATGGCCACAGCTTGGAGGGTTAGAATGATTTTAACAAGACATTTCCCCTATCTGGTCCTTTTTCTTCATCTGCAAAATAAGAGGGCTAAGTATGATGATTTTAAAAATAGCATTAACCCATAAATTTGCCATCCTACTAATTAACATAGATTGTCAGAGCCAGAAGGAACCTTAGAATGCATAACTTCAGAGTCAAAAGGCATCTCAGGAAATTATCTAACCCAAACACTCTATTTTTACATATGAGGAAAATTAATGCCAGAAAAGAACTGGTAATTTATCTAGAGCCTCACTGTAAGTTATGGCAACTCTAGGACTAGGACCCTTCTTAACTTTCAAGTTGGAAGGAATAAATAGAAGACAGTTAAGGCAGATGTTGAATATGATTGAAGACAGTTAAAGACGAAGATGAAGACCCAAGACCTGGAATCAACATACAGTAAGGCAAGTATTTGTTGTCAATAGATGAAAAATGTCACATCCACTTTAATCTGGACTGATGGTCTCTAAAACCAAAGTGAGATCATCTATGAAACGCTTTTTCTATCTTCAAATCACTATTAAGGACTTCATAGTCACAGGAATGACAAGATGGCATGCTAGATACTCTCATTGTTTCCCACCAACTTTCAAAAGTTTCTAAAAAAGAGTAATTAAGCACCAAATGTAGAGTGATCACAACTGAATGTACAGAACAGAATCTATGAGAATTACCACCTGAAAATGCTAACCTTTAAAATACTCGGCACCTATTCCTTACCTGTCTCCATTCTTCTACTCTCAGCAAGGATGCATAAACTGATCCCTAGACTTGTATTTGCGGCTAACATTAGGATCCCTTCCAGTTGCAGAGGCTTTGCCAGCATACACACACGGTCTCCTCTAATTCTATTCCCACCAAGCAGCAGATATTGATTTTGACCAGCAACAGGCAGATACTGGAGGGATCCCTGTGCTGCATACTTTCAAAAGTTCAGGGTTTCTATCAAGGACATCATTTTCATCATCCCCTAATCCTACAAAAAGTCAGATGCTGATCAGCCAAACTTGAAGAAAAGTCAAGGGAAGAACTGGGATAGAGGACCAGTATCAATGGCTTCATAAGATCTTTTTTTTTTTAAACTGCTCTGTGAATTGTATTTTATTTTATTTTTTTTGTTTTCAGATTTAAATATTTTATTTTTTAGAAAAATTTTCCATAGTTACATGATTCCTGTTTTTACTTTCCCCTTCACCACCCCCCTCAATGCCTCCCCCCATATCCAACACTCATTTCCACTGGTTTTAACCTGTGTGATCAGTCAAGACTTATTTACACATTATTGATAGTTGCATCGGTGTGGTCATTTAGTGTCTACATCCCCAACCATGTCTGCATCAACCCATATGTTCAAGCGGTTGTTTTTCTTCTGTGTTTCCACTCCTGCAGTTCTTCCTCTGAATGTGGGTAGCGTTCTTTTCCATGAATCCCTCAGAATTGTCCTGAGTCATTGCATTGTTGCTAGTACAGAAATCTGTTACATTCGATTTTACCACAGTGTTTCAGTCTCTGTGTACAATGTTCTTTTGGCTCTGCTCCTTTCACTCTGCATAAGGTCTTAAAAAAAAACCTGAAACCTGGCTTGAGCTAATCCTTTCCCACCAGAGGATTGTTCCGACAGGAACTCAGGCCAGTGAACATTAAATCCCTCAATGTGAGAGAGTCTGAAAGGGCTTTGTAGTACAGCCTTAAGGCTACATCCACTGGCAAAGGGAAAGGAATCAGTAAGTGAGTGATGGGGGAATATAAGGGGAAAGGACTGACATATTGAAAATTTCAAGAAGAAGAAAACTCAATAAAATTGCAGAGCATAAGCAAACAAACTAACAAGGAAGATACTAAAACTAAAAGAAAGGATAACTACTAAACTACCATAAAGATTACAAAACTTGCTTAAATATTACAAATGAAGGACAGTAAAACAAAACCTGTTGTGAAATCCCATTATCACTCTTAATGCAGACATTTTTCAAAATTCAATTAGCAGGGAAAAAAGAGTCCCTGTCGGAGAATGCAAAATTAGGATTTTGGGAAGTGGATATAAAAATACTTAATTGGAGGAATTTCTGGCAGAAGAGAAGCAAATGGGACTTCTCTACAATTCTGAGAGACTTGTGAGAAAGATGCATATCCACAGGAAGAAGGATGGGAGCAGAAACACAGAAGAAAAACATTTACTTGATCACATGGATCGATGGGGCTATGATTAGGGATGTAGATTCTAAATGATCACTATTGCAAATATTAATAATATGGAAACAGGTCTTGATCAATGACACATGTAAAACCCAGTGGAATTGCTCGTTGGCTAGAGGAGAGGGTAAAGAGGAGGGGAGAGAAAGAGCATGAATCATGTAACCATGGAAAAATATTCTAAATTAATTTAAAAAATAAAATTTTAAAAAGAGAAGCAAATGACAACAATGTTAAAAGAGCATATGATCTCCATAAAAGCATAAGCCATTGACCTTGAGAACAAGATAAGCAGCGACAACTTAAGGACCACAGGCCTTCCAGAAGAATGAAACATATTTTAAGAAATCAAAAAAACCCAACACAATAAAGGATATAGTGTAATTAAAAATGCCCATAACGTTTGAATACAGAAAACAGCACCAACCAAAAGAATCTACAAATCACTGCCAGGAAGAAAGAAAAAAAATCAACTCCATGCTTCAAAATCCAAGATACATAGTGGTTGAATTTAACAATTTAACAATTATTTTGACAAATAACAAAATCTGCAAGTGGTCAGAAAAAAAGACCATCAAAGAAAAAGGAAAGGAAAGTTAGCATGCTAGAGGCTGGAATGGCATGTGTTTGTAAAATTCTACGGAGTTCAAGCTTCAACCCAAAATGTCGTGTCCTAGTAACCTGAGCCTTGTCATAAATTTTTTAAAAAGATAGAACTTTCAACAACAACAAAAAATATTTGAGTCATTCCCCAAAAAAGGCAAAATATTCAAACTGCAAATCCCCCCCCAAAAAAAAAAACAGAAACACAAGAGGGGAAAGGAAGTATAATTGCTGTGGTCAGAATAAGTAATGAAATCAATTGCTTCATGTTTAGAGGTTTTGAGACAGAGCCACACACATAGAAAGACACAGAGACACAGATATAGGCTAACCTATGTGGTTAAAAAAATTAAAGAAGGATCATTAGGAGATTTTTTTTTAAGCATGAAAAGATACAGATGAAATCGTGATTTAAAGAAATGGAAACAGTGAAAGTAGAGTAGTTGAACTGAAGCCCACAGACTAAATTCCACTATTCTTCTCTGGGCATATCAAGGTATTTTGTAGAACAAAATTGCAGAATGGCAGTAAGTAGGAATGGAGAGAGGAGAAATGAAAGTGAGAGGGAAAGGGGTGATGTAGCTCCATCACGACTAAGTGAACAGGGGGCAGCTCAGTGGATTGAGAGCCAGGACTAGAGAGGGGAGGTCCTAGGTTCAAGTCTGGCCTCAGACACTTCCCAGCTGTGTGACCCTGGGCAAGTCACTTGACCCCCATTGCCTACCCTTACCACTCTTCTGCCTTGGAGCCAATACACAATATTGACTCCAAGATGGAAGGTAAGGGTTTAAAAAAAAAAAAGACTAAGTGAACAGAGAGAAAGGACAATGCCTTATTTCTATGGCCTCTTAGAAAAAGAACAGCTACAAGAAAATGATGGAGGCACTAGAATGCAAGGATTGAAAATGGGGGAATAAAAGGGAGGGATTTCATTCTAGCAGTAGGGAAAGAGTTCCCAAAGATCACTTCCATAGAGAAAAGACCGTATACCTCTGATGAAAGATGGAGACCCCAGATCGTGTTTGATCTGGAAAGAGTTGGCCCATTGGGAGATCACTTTTCCTGAGAGAGTCTTGAGTCTCCATGGACAATATCCTACCTTAGAAAAATAAAAATAAGTCCTGGGGACAAGCATCATCCAGATGGATGGGAGAACATGGACTCAAAGATGAGATTTCGCTGTCAATGAGAAAAAAAGAATGAACATGGAGGTGGTAGGGATATAACTGTACTTATTAAGTTGGAAGCCTGGGTCATTTCTCCTATGAGGCACTACTTCGATCCAAATAACTTCCCTCATAAATTGATATATCCAATAATGAGTCACAATAGAACAAAAAAAAAAAAAAGAAAGAAAGAAAGGCCAATAGGGCGAGCTCTATAAAGTACCGGCATAGAAATTTGTTAGAAGAGAGAACTCAAACACGGGCCATCAGAAGTTTTAATTCCATAAAGAACACAAAGAGATTAAAGAAAGGACAAGATATAGAAAATAAAATGTGAGACTAGACCAGAAGGGAAGAGCATTAATTACTCTCTTTAGAGTAAGACAAATATATCTTTTCTTAGAAAAGGCACAGGACAAAACATCACTATTATAAGCATTAGCTCTGTTTTTGTTATTATTGTTAGCAAAATGCAGATCTCTTGCTAATTTAGCTTTAAAAAGTTTGTAATGTAGTCACTAGCCACTGATGAAAACCAACATCCACATACAATAACACTATGCTGCTTTATCGAGCAGAAGGGATCTGGAAAGTAATATAGCTGAGATCCCAATATCTAATGCTGAAGTTAACCAGAATCCTACAGTCTAGCGGTGAGAGGCTGTCAGAAGGTTATTAATTATTATGCTTGCTGCTGGGAGGTGACGCTGAGAGCGAAGAAGAGGCAGAAAATCTGTTTCATATGGTTTTGGCAAGTCGTATTATACAAGTGGAGGTGAACATAGAGGTGAATTTCTGGACGTCTGAGGTGTGGCTCTATGGAAAGGGAGGGGGAGACCAATCACAACACAGCAGCATGTTTTACCTTTAGGAAGATGGCGGTTGTCCATGAAAAGGTTAAATGTAGAAACAGAAGACCTGTGTTCAAGTATCTGTTGCAAGAATTACTAGTTGGGGTGGGAGGAGGGGAGGAAAAGAACATGAATGATATAACCACAGAAAAATACTCTAAAATAAATAAACAAATGAACTTTTAAAAAAAGAATTACTAGTTGTATGACTTCTGTGTCTCTGTTTCATATTCTTAATTAATTGATTAATTGAACTTTTAAAAAAAGAATTACTAGTTGCATGACTTCTGTGTCTCCATTTCATATTCTTAATTAATTAGTTAATTAATTAATTGAACTAAAAAAAGAATTACTAGTTGCATGACTTTGGGAGATAAATTACTCTTCCGTGACTCAATTTCTCCATCTATTAAACAGAAGTCATAGTATTTACGCCTTGTAGAGTTGTTGTGAACAAAAGCTTTATAGATCTTAAGGTATTAGAGAAATATAAGTTAATAATAATGTATTATATTATAACATGTGTTATTCAGGCAACATGTGTTACCTGAAAATTTATTTTCCTACTTCATCCATTCACTCCCTTTAATCACTGATGGTTGCTCCAACAAGAAATGTTAACCCGTACTAGAGATATATTGTGTCAATCAGTCAGTCTAATAGATACTAACTGGCTAATAATGCTAGTTCACCGAGTGACTGCCCAAAGAAGTAGGTTATGGTGAAAAGGATACAAGAAGACAACAGAAAGGATGCTGAGTCTGAATAATCCAGGTTCCTGTGTGACCTTGGGCAAGTCATTTCCACTCTCTCTAAATTTTAGTTTCCTTATCTATAAAATGAAATCACTGGGCTAGATGATGTCTAAGGTTTCTTTTAGATATCACTTATAATCCCATGAAGGAGCACCAGATGGAGAGTCCAGATACATGGATTCTTGTCCTAACTAGCCCTCTGATCTTCAGTAAGTCACTTCTGAGGATCCTTTATAAAATGAAGGAAATAATTTCTGACTTGAAAACTTCACAGGGCTGTTGGGAGAATCAAGAGAGAGAATAATGCAGGTGAAGCATTAAAGCTCTTTATGCTTGCTGGTTGTTGGTATTATGGTTATGTTTGCAGCATATAACTCGACATGAGTTAATAGTCAAAAAATGGAGGGGATGGGAGGGAAAGGAAAAAGAAAGGAAAAGTCCTGTGTATGAAGAACAAGGAAGGTACCGGTTCTGTTGCCTAGGCCCTGGCCAAACTCTGTCTGGTTTTCTGTGCTCTGTTCTGAATGCTGCGCTTGACAGAAGATATAAACCAAAGTATGTCCAGAAGAAGGTGGTTGAGACGATTGAGTCATTTAAGTCTATACCAAGAACTGGGGGTACCCAGCCCCGAAGAAGAGAAGACAAAGGTAGGGTAGAAGAAGGGAAATATGACTGAATTCTTCAAATGCTGGGAAGACTCTGAGCTGGGAAGATGAATGATGGATAAGACTGATTCTGCTTTAAAGAACTAAGCGAACAGATATCCAGCTCAAATAAAAGCTCTCCTAACCACTAAAGCTGCCCAAAGTGGAGTTTTGGAACCCTTCGGAACATGGTGGGTTCATTCCCCAACAAGTATAATTGCTCATTTGGCCTAGGATAGGGTTACTCTTACTTGAGTACAAATTAAAGTAGACTGCCTCTGGATATATTTTCAGTACTAGCTAAACTGAGGCACCAAGAGTTAGTAACCTTTCAAAAGCCAGATAACAGGGGCAGCTAAGTGGCTCCGGGGATAGAGAGCCAGGTCCAGAGATGGGAGGTCTTAGGTTCAAGTCTGGTCTCAGACACTTCCTAGCTATGTGAACTTGGACAAGTCACTTAACTCCAATTATCTAGCTCTTCTCTTCTGCCCTGGAACTAATCTTGATTCCAAGACTGAAGATATGGATTTTTTTAAGCCAGGTGTCAAAATTGCAGCCCCTGGCTCTTTAGTCACGTAGGGGAAATAGTGTGAAAGGATCAGAGAGTAATGGTGTGGAGAAGGGCAGGGCAGAACTGGCCTGCATGCCATTATAAACCAGCTTACATACTTGGGCCCAAGCCCAGAAGACAGCCTGCCACTGATCTGAGCCATGAATTGCAGAAGAGCCCTGGATTTGAAATCAGAAGAACTGAATTTGACCTCTCTCTGAGACTATTACCTTACTTGACAAATGGAGCTGACAACTCAGATTAATACTGTAAATTTTACAAATGGCTTTTATACTTGTGTAGTAGTCGTTATCAGCCCATTTGACAGATGAGGACACAGAGGCTCAAACTGGTAAACCTCATATATAGCCTAGTGCTTGGGAGTTGCCCAGGACACAAAGAAGTCAGGAAATTTGCCCCATTAGTGTCAGAATCAAGATTTGAACCCAAGTCTTCAAAGCCTATTTCTATCACACAATCAAGATTTTCACCATATCCCACACAGAGCTATTATGAGTACCAAACGAAATGATGTAGGTAAACCACTTTGTAAAACATAAAGCAACATATTCTATTAACAGAAAATAAGTGGTATAGTGGATAGAGCACTGAGCTTAGAATCAGGAAGATCTGCATTTAAATATGGCCTCAGACACTATTGGGTGACCCTGGATAAGTCACTTAACTCCAATTTGTCTCAGTTACTCATCTGCAAAATGGGGGCACCCTGGAGAAGGAAATCGCACTCCAATATCTTTGCCAAGAAAAATCCCATGCACTTTTTCCAGGGGGTCACAAAGAGCACACAATGGAAAAACAGCAACAAATTCTATTAATGTCATTAATATCATATTAATTTATATTATATATTTTAATATGTTAAATTAATGACAGCATGGTCTAATGCTTAGATTGCTGGATGAGAAGATTTGGGATTTAATCCTCTAGTACTAGCTTCCTTAACCTATACATACCTCAAGCCATCCCCAAGAACTTATCTACCAAGGCTTAGATTATTTGGGAGAATCTGATTTGGGGGATGAAATGGCTCTCCTATTCTGCAGAAACCTATCAGACTTCATTCTCATACCCAGAATTAATGCAGTTCTGCTCAGATTAGCCAGAATCTAGAACAGAGAAGGGTGCTAAGCCAAAGGACTCCTGTACTGCAAAGATAGCGGGATGGATGTGATTCTTTAAAAGCAATTATTGGGGGGGGCAGCTGGGTAGGTCAGTGGATTGAGAGTCAAGCCTAGAGACGGGAGGTCCTAGGTTCAAATCTGGCCTCAGACACTTCCCAGCTGTGTGATCCTGGGCAAGTCACTTGACCTCCATTGCCCACCCTTACCACTCTTCTGCCTAGGAGCCAATACACAGAAGTTAAGGCTTTAAATAAATAAATGAATGAATGAATGAATAAATAAATAAATAAATAAATGAATGAATGAATGAATGAATAAATAAATGAAATCAAATATTGGAAATGGCCATTTTTCTTTTCCTTTTTTCTTTTTTTTCTTTGTCATATTTTTCTGCGGTTACATGATCCATATCCTCCCTCCTTCCCCCCCCCCCACTGAAAGACCATTTTTCTTGAATGCGAGTCTTTTTGTCTGTGTGTTGTAGTGAGGTTCGATGCTTAAAATAAGAGGTACTCACCAGGGACCAACTCGGTTTAAGGAAATGCAGAATTAGATCTAAATGAGGACCACAGTGTTAAGCTTTAAAGCTACAAAGAACCAGAGAGATCATCTGGTCCAATTCCCTCATTTTATAGGCAGATAAAATGAGACCTGGAGAAGGGAAGCCGCTTGGTTGCCCAGTGTCAAATAAGGGGCCAAGCAGGGACTCAAAGGCAGGCCCTCCGATTCTACCCCTAACCACTACCCAAGTCTGATAATAACCACAAAATAATATTCCCAAAATATTCCTAAATCTGACTGATATTTTTTTCTAATAATATTCCTTTTTTAAATGGCAATTAGAATGTCAGATGTGGGAAGTGTCTGTACAAAGAGGTATATTTACTGGACACAGAGTGCATTTGGGGGAGAATCACAGTTACCAACAATAAGCCGAGTTCTGGAAGGGAAACAGGCCTAGAAGCCTGTTTGACTCGGTTCCTGAAGGCCCAGAGATCTGCCAGCCCTTCAGAGCCTCTCAGTTCAATAAAACAGCCACACGTGTCATCTTGAACTTGACCATGAGTCAACAAGAGGTCTCCATTTTTTCCCTCCTTCTTCTTTAAATCAATTTGGTTCCAACAGGTGTTCACCGTGTCTGAGGTTGCTCTGCTTACATAACCCTTCTTCCATTTGGAAGGATGAAAAATGTCACTCGGATTTATTGTAAACAGACTTAGGTTGTGCTAAACAGTAAAACCAAAGGTCACCAGATTATTCATATGCTTCCCCCCCTTTCCTCACCCTTTTCCAGACTTTAATGCACGCAAGAGCCAGCAAAGAGACCTTCCTCCGTTGATGTCATCCCCCTCTCCCACCCCCCACCTGAGGAGCCTAACGAGGGTGGAAAATGTAAGCAGGAGGAGGGGGGAACCCACTTGGCTGCAGAAACCACAGCCAGCAATCGGGGAAAGGGTCCAGCGCAGTGGGGGGTCTTGCGTGCTTTGTGAATACAGGACTATCTATCTGTTTCCCAGCCTGAACTTGGAAGAGTTTTTCCAGGGCTGTGTTTGCCCTCCCACTGTCATGATTTTAAGAAAATGAGAGAGAAGGGTGGTCGGGGAAGGGAGGAGAGATGGGGAAAAGTAAGATGAGGGACAAAAATGATGAAAGAAGGGAAGGATGGGAGGGAGGGAGGGAGGGAAGAAGGAAGGAACAGAAGAAGGAAGGAAGGGAGGAAGGAAAGAAAGAAGGAAGGGTGGAAGGGAGGGAGGAAGAAAGGGAAGAAGGAAGGAAGGGAGGAAGGGAGGAAGGAAAGAAGGGAGTAATGGAGGAAGGAAAGAAGGGAGGAATGG
>NC_058131.1:56210711-56246321 GCF_016433145.1 Gracilinanus agilis | reverse complement strand
AAGGAAGGAAGGAAAGAAGGAAGGAAGGAAAGAAGGAAGGAAGGAAAGAAGGAAGGAAGGAAGAGAAAGAGAGGGAGGGAGGAAGAAGAGAGGAAAGAAAAGAGAAGGAGAAAAGAAAGAGAAAGAGAAAAGAAAGAGAGAGAGAAAGAGAAAAGGCACTAGGTGGGAAGAAAAAAAATACTGCCTACCAGGGGCTTACAATCTCTTGAGGTTACACTTTTTATTCTTTAAAATTTATATTTTTCCTCTTGTTCTAATGTAGTAGGAGTCACTCTTGTGACTTAATCTCTTCTTGAAATGTACTCTGGTCTCCCAGCTAACTAAGCCATCATTGCCATCCTGGAAAGGAATAATAATATTTATATAGCACTTATAAGACTTTTAATTCTCAAGACAATGGAGTCAAATCGATGGTGCATTATTCTCCCAATTTTAAATAGGTGGAAACTTACTGAGACTAACAATTAATAAAGGGGACATGACATGTCCAGGAACACAGGGCTGTTAAGTGGTAGAGTCCAGGCTCTTAATCTCTTACTCTTTCTAATGACACCTGCTATTTATTGCAATGGGAAGCCCTGAGTTAAAAAGCAGAGAATTTCACTAAAAAAAAAAACCACATTTGTGGGAAAGCCCCAGGCCTATACTTCTGGATTTGAGGTTCAAGCCTCTATTTGTCTCTGGAACCACAGGGTCTTAGTTTTCAAAAATGAATCGTCAGGGACTGGTGGATGACAGTGGGCAGTAGACTACTTCCTGTGCCTGCAAAACTCTAGCTAATCACTTAGCTAAGAACCTTTAATTACTCTCAGAGCTGCTCATCTGCGTCTAGCCCCTTTTAGAAAGGAAACATGAAGCCACTCTTCCTCTAAGTATGGAGTGAGGGGGATAAAATGAGAGAAAAGACAGAGATAAAAAAAGATACAGAGAAACAAGGGAAAAAAAGGCAGAGGGACACAAAGAAAGACAAAGAGCTGGCTTGGACCCTGGAATCTTGGTTATTTCTGATTTTTCCATTGTACCTTTCCCATTTTCCCAAGCCACCTCCCTCCAATCCCCAGTAAAAATTTTATGGGATATGCAATTTATTTTAAAAGATTCCCTCAGGGTATTAAGGTGGCTCAGTGGATAAAGAGCCAAGCCTGGAAGCTAGAGGTCCTGGGTTCGAATATGACTTCAGACATTACCTAGCCCTATGACCCTAGGCAAGTCTCAAGCCCAAAAGCCTAACCTCTTCAGCTTTGGAAATGATTAGTATCTATTCTGAGACAGAAAGCAAAGGTTAAAAAAAATGTCTGTTTGGTCACTATTAGATGTAAGAGCAACTTGACCTAAGGGATAAAGTGCCAAAGTTGGAGTGGAAAAGATGTGGATTCAAATCCAGCCTCTGGCAAGAATTATGTAACTCAGTACAACCTCCCTATGCCTCTGGCCATTACCCTCTAATTAGTTACTAAACCACAGAGGAATTGCCAACTTAGTTGATTGACATTTTCCCCCACACTGACAAAAATCCTAGATCCTTAGTGTATTCACATATAATGATGATAATTGCATTTGTAAAGCACTTTAAGGTTTGCAAAAACACTCACTTGATGTTTATAACTTTGTGAGAGCAGTGCTACTGTTATACCCATTTTATAACTGAGAAAATTGAAACTGAGGAAGGTTAAATGACTTTCCCAGGATTGCTCCACCAGAATGTGGCTGAGGACTTTCTGACTCAAGTCAAATGCTCTGTCTAGGCTTTATCCCTTCAGTGAGCACTTTTCACTTTGGTGGGATGACAATGTGTTTCCTTTGGGATCTTTTAAACTCTTACCTTCCTTCTTAGAATCTATATGCTAAATATTAGTTACTAGGTGGAAGAGTGGTAAGGGCTAGGCAATTGAGGTTAAGTGACTTGCCTAGAGTCACACATCGAAGAAGTCTTTGATGCTAAATTTGAACCCAGGCTCTCCCATCTCCAGGCCTGTGCTACCTAACTGTCTCACTGTTCTCCTCTAACTGGGTGTGAGAAATCATGTGGGAGGAAAAGTTCTAGAACGATGGGTGCCAGAGCCAGAAAGAACCCTAAAGCTCTGTCACATTTTACAGATAAATGAAAATGAATCCGATTTTATCCCTGGAGTGACCAGGACTACAGCTTTCTACTCAGTTCTTCTAGTTTAGCCCAGGCCTCTTTCACTTATAATAATTAGGACAAAGTAACATAGACTGAAAAAGACACCGAGTAGGGAATTTGGAGTTGCTTCATGACGTCATTCAGGCAAACCGAATTACAGTTTGACCACGTCTAGACTCAGGTACTGCTGATGAGAGGTTGTCTTGACTGTAGAGTCATTCTCTGTGTTGAAGCAGATCTTGACTGGCGAAATATTTTCTAAAGAGATAAAAAAAAAATAACAGCATAGACATGGCCTCCACGGTGAGAAGACGGTTGATATTTCTCAATCAGCAACAGTTTATTCTACTCTAAAGCAATAATTCAGGTCACTGAACTCCCCGACAACCCCCATCTACTCTGCTACAGTGATGTCGGCAACCATCCCATTTATTTAGGGGGGTGGGGATGGGGAGAGAAGGCTAAAATAGTCACAAGCTAGGATGAGGGGCATCAAGAAAACTCGGAAATTCAGGAAGTGAGGGTCCCTGCTGTATTCTGCCCAGGTCAGATCCCATCTCAAGATGATGCTCACCCCCGCTGCCATACTGGGGGAAACCATCATCTTGTGAGAACTGGTTGAAGGAACTGGGGATATCTAACCTGGAGAAGACTTGGTCTTTAAGAGTGGGGATGGGGCAATGGTCATAGATTCTGAGCACCTGAAACTCTGAGACAGGAAAGACATTGTTCCACTCCATCTAAAAGGGCAGAATTAGAAGTAAAGGGTGGAAAGCTTTAAGCCAAAGATGTTGAATTTATGTAGAGAAAAAAATGTATAAGTATATATTTATCTGTACGTGTGTATGTGTGTCTGTGTGTGTATTGATCAAAGGGATAAGGCAATCAGGTGGTCAAGTAGATAGAGCTCTAGACTAGGTTTGGGGTCAGGAAGTCCTCAGCCACATTCTAGCAGTGTGCCCTGGGGAAGTCATTTAACTTCTCAGCCTCAATTTCCACATCTGTAAAAGGGTATGATAGTAACAACTCTCTCACAAAGTTGTGTATGTATAAATAAATATGTGTTTAAATAGATGTGTGTGTGTGTGTGTGTGTGTGTGTGTGTGTGTGTGTGTGTATGGTCTTCTCCTTGACTGGAAACAGTAGCATTAAAGTAGCGTTTACATAGTGCTTTAAGTTTTACAAAGCACTTCATGTGTTCTATCATTTGATCCTTATTACAACCATGCAAAGTAGGCTCCATTATTATCTCCATTTTACAGATGAGCAAACAGAGGCTGAGAGAACTTACATGAAGACTTCAAGCAGAAGCTGTCCAAAGGGAAATAGGTGCTGGGTTAGATTGATGAACTTGGAGACCCCTTTCAACTCAAGAATACTGGAATTCTGTGAAAGCAACATGGGCAGCACAGGGTCAAGAGTAGGGTGCATAAGCCCTATCTGAGGAGTTTGGGGGCTCCTGCTCCTGGGAGATTCATCAGTGGCAGAAAAAGGACAAAAGACCCAAGATGAACATATTTGTGTGATTTAACATACATTATTTGTTTGTACTATGTGCAAGCCACTGCTCCATGTCCATGATAAGTTCAGGTTTATTAATAGAGGCACAGTCTTCAGAACATATAATCTCATGATAGGGTAGTGGGAAATGCCCTGGTTATAAAAACTGAAGACTCAGACTCAGAGTTTAGCTTTTACTTTCCCACCTTGGACATGTTTTCAAACTTTTGTTGGCCTCAGTTTCCTCATCTGTAGAGTGGTAAGTGAATGGACCCAATGACCTTTCATATCTTTTCCAACTCAAAGAGCCTCTGATCTGGTTTTTCTAAAGTGCCAATACTCAAGATAAACCCTTCCACCACAAAGAAGTGAGGCCACTCCTTACCATCTTCCCCTACAAATGCCCTCTGTTCAAATTTCCCTTTCAGATGCCTTTGACATTCACTTTAGAATTTCCCCTCCACTTGGGAGAAGACAGCCTTGCTAGATGGAAAGTGTGGGACCACCGTCTTGAGTATCAAAATAAATATGAGTTTTAAGCTCCACTTCATACTTATATACTCTATCTAGCCCTTAAGCAAATCTTTTAACCACTTGGCATCCGAAAAAAATGGTATAATAGTCCCTGCCTGAAATAAAAAAAAATTCTTTTTCTTATATCAAATGATTTATTCTTAAAGTGACAAGCTCACATAAAATAGCTACAGCAGGATAAAATATTGACAGCAGAAAAGTTTTTGGTGCTTGCCAACCTGAAATGCCTTCTTTGCAAATTCATTCCAAATGAGTATTTTGTCAGCATGGCCAAATTTGTTCCTTAAAAGTGACCAAGATGGGCAGCTAGGTAAGTCAGCCCAGAGATGGGAGGTCCTGGGTTCAAATTTGACCTCAGATACTTCCTAGCTGTATGACCCTGGGCAAGTCACTTAACCCCCATTGCCTTGTCCTTACTACTCTTCTGCCTTGGCGCCAATACATAGTATTGATTCTAAAGCGGAAGCTAAGGGTTTAAAAATATATATTCTGTAGAGGGGGTGATTTTTTTATCCCCTCCCCCAATCCATAAGGGACAGGGCTATCCTAATTTTGAGTAGCAAACTTGACTCAGAATGTGGGCTCAGGAGTCATGTCCTCGGGCTAAGTCCTCCTCCAGCCGCAAAAGCTCGTTAACCAGCAGCCCAGACCAAAGCTTTGCAACCACCTGGTTGGGCTGACCTGGAGCCACGAGCGGCCCCAGCCCTGCTGACAGAGCAATAAATGCCTAATTAACCTTTGCGAAAGTTCAGTACCTTGGGGGAGGCTGTCAAGAAACGGATCTGACCCAGAGTCTGGCAGGGAGGCCAGGCCACTGGGATCAGGCGAGTGGGGTCCCGGCTCCACCGCCCGGCCTACGCGGGGGAAAGCTGGGGCTGTTAAGAGAGAAGTCACCGACGTTTCCTCTCCAATCTGGTCGCCCGGCGGAAGGTGCTCAGGCAGCGTCAATAATAATAAGCCCGCGCCTGAACTCTCGCTTCGCGCCAAGCCAAACAAGGCACCAAACAAGTTTTGTTTGCGTGACTGTTTATGGATAACCGGACGAGTTTATAAGGCTGCGTCACTTCTACCATAAATACGGTAACATGGTCAGTTTTATTATATTTGGATCTATTCCAGGTCTCAGAGACAACCCCCAGCTTACCGCACACACATCCCCCCCCCCCAAAAAAAAAAACCGCAGCCATAAAGAACTTTTCCTCTCAGTCTTGCTTCCCCAAAAGCTTGTTTTTTCCCAGTGACTCTTTAAATCTCTCTACATTTATATAAAGGTTATTTGTCGTCCCCAAATGGTTTCCATTAATTTGGAGACCTGCTTCTTTCTTCCCGGATTCTCTTTCCGATGAGGAAAAGGCATTGGATTTGGAAAAAGAAATAAACTGGAGATGCAGTCTGTCTCTGACACTAACTTGGTGACTTTAGTCAAGTCACTTCCTCCCTCTGAATTAGATGTCTCTCTCTCTCTCCCTCCTTCTCTCTCTCTCTCTCTCTCTCTCTCTCTCTCTCTCTCTCAGAATGGCCCAAATTCTACCTCTGATACTTACTTGGTAGATGAATGACACTGAAAAAATAACTTGCCCTCTCTGAGACTCGGTTTTTGTATCTTTAAAATCTGGTTAATACTACCTGTATTTTCAGGAATTTACCAAACCAGTAGAAAGTTAAGTTCCTACTCCGTGTCAATGTTTTGTTTTTCTTCCTTTTTTCTGTCCTCTCCCTCCTTTTCCCTCTCCTTCTTTTCTCTCCCTCTTCTCTTCTCTCTCCCTCCCTCTCCTTCCTTCCTTTTTTTTCTTCCTTCCTTCTTTCCTTCCATTTTAAATGTCTCCCTTATCTGCCCAGAAATGGTTCTCTATACTCTTCCTCAGGAAGGAAAACACTTGATTTACGAAATAAATTCAGTTTCTACTTTTAAATGCCTTTTAGATACTTCATAGGTTTGTCACTGCAAGACTCAAAAGAGAAACCTTGACACACTATATAAATTTCAGTCGAGGGTGATTCTAAGGTTTCTTCTAGCTCTGATATTCTATGTTAACTTTCATTCAAAAAGCATCAAGCACCTGCTCTCTTCCAAGGGCTAGTTCAGTCTCTGAGAAGGAAAAGAAGGAAGGGGAAAACAAATCCCTGCCCTCAAGAAGCTTTTATTCAAAGGTCAATATTCAGTGTTACATTAGCTGTTCAGTAATCTATATCCTAAGAAACTCCCCACCGTGACGTTCTGTTCCAAGGTTTTCTTTAGCTACCTGCACCCCTATAGGTCCCTTTCCGTTGTGGAAGCCTGTATTCCACCTCAATATTTGACATTCTCTGAAGTTCTGATTTTCTCCTTTTACAGGACTGATTTCTCTTGGACAATTAAAGGTTTAAATGTTTCCCCTCCTCAAGACTTAAAAGGCGATGTCAAAGGTAGAAGGACTCAAGAGCCAAGGTGTCAGATTAGCTCACCGCTAGCTTTGTCATTCATTGTAGGAGTTAATGTAGGCTCTCTTCCCTCCCTCTTCTTCCTCTGCTCCTTCTCCACCCCCCTCTCCCCTTCCCCCTCCCCTTTCCTCCCCTCACCCCAGAAAAGGGCTGCGGTTTATCTGAAATCGAAACCCATATTCTAGTCCCCAACTTGGCCCCTATCTTGCTGTGTGACCTTGAGTGAATCAACTTCCTTTCCGTGGGATTCAGCTTCCTCCTCTGTAAAGTGAGAGGATTTGATCAAATGATGACTTAAGTCCTTTCTAGTTTAAAAAGTCCCAATATTCATCTGACTGATATCCAGTTTAAAAAAAAAAAAAAAATCTGGCCTGAAGAAATGGGTGTGAACTAAATTGGGCTGATCAGGGGCAGAATTTATTGAAGCTCTCTATTGCCTCCAGGTGCCCCCACCCACCCCCCTTTCGTTTCAACAACTCCCAAGGGTATCTAGTGAACTTGGACTCCTTAGTTCCTCCCTTGCCCGGCTCTGGCTCTCTGTGCTCCGGGTATTTGAGGCAACAGTCCCTCTCCTCTGGGGCCCAGAGTCTGGCCCGCCGCACGCCACTGCTTCAAAGCCTCCAGGCCCAGAGCAAGCGGGGTGGTTTGCGGTTTCCTCAATACAGCAGCTAATAATTAGAGGTGCACAGAGCCACGATTCAGCCGGCTGCGCTATTGATGGAGTAATTGGCCTCTGATCGTTTTCATCCGAAAATGTTTACAGCAATTAACGCTCCGCAGTCTCAACTTGATTAGATCAATTAATCTCAATCGAAAGAGAAGGGGAAAGAAGCGCTGGGATTCTGGGGATTTGGCCCTTTGTGGGGTGCCGGCTCCACAGCCCTGAGTAAATTTCTCCTTGTTCTCACCCTAACAGCTTAGAAAATTCGGAATGCTGGAGTTAGAAGGACCCTAAGAGGCCATCTAATAAACTCTCCTTAAGAAGGATGTCATGGCAACAGAGCCTAGCTGCTATTCGGCATTTCCCTCACAATAGATGATGCAAATCTTAATAATATCCTCATTTTACAAAAGAGGAACGAACTCGACATTCATTAACTGACTCCTGGTCATACTGCTACAATGTGTTATTTAGACAAGGGCTATTTATCCCCATTTTACCGATAAAGAAATTGAGGCTCAGTACTTGGCCTAAGGTCTGAATCGGTGAACTCCGGGGTATCTGACTCAAAGAAAAGTCAGCGCCCTTCCAGCTACGCCTCATCGCCTCTCCATTTCGGGGAGCTATCCCTGCGAGGGGCTGTCTTTGCCCTGGCGTTCTATTCATTTAAGTTAATATTAATTTTGCCTCACGCTCCCTCTAGATTCCAGTGACTCTGATAGTAATAGTTATGAATAAAACCTCGCCTACGGAGAGGTCATTCCCAGGTGCCCGCGTACGAGCTGTCTCGGGATTACCGCAAGGGTAGGGCTGGGGGTAGGCAAGGGTCGGGCCAGGGCGAAGGGGCTCCTGGCCCATCCGTTTTCTAGTGGGCAGAAGCTCCAGGTGGGAAAGATCCGACTGTTCCTGCTGCCCCGGGCCTGGAGTAAGGTGGGGAGGTGGGGGTGGGGACGGGGTCCTCTCGGATGTAGCTTTTCTCAGTTCGAGGTATGACAAAAGGCCCTGGGTAGTAGGTAGGCGGGGCTGGGGTTCCGAAAGCGTCGGTCATAGGGAACAGACGAGCACTAACGCCTAGGCAATGCAGGCACGCACAGACACAAGGCTTTGGAATGACATCACTGCGCTGAGATCCAGCTGTGTGCCCCGGCGTCCAAGAAGACTGCGGCGTGCGTGCGGCACGCTACGGCTGCGATGCATCCGCGAGGCTGGAACTCGCCTGGTGTGATCCCGCCCTTCGGGGACCCCCAGAAAAGCGAGGCGGCATGTCGGCAGGCGCGCGACGGGCTGTGGGTCTGAGCAACCAGGCCCTTCCGCTCCCGGAGCCCAGAACCGAGGCCGTGGAGGAACGAAGCTGGGGGTGGGGGCAAAACTCCCTTTCACCGTGGCGAGGCGTCGCGTTGTTCGGCCGGCCCGGGCGGGTATTTTCCGAGTACATTCCTCGGCACATAACTGCTGATCAAGCAAAGGCTTTGCCAATGGCATTTGCATCAAAGTCTCTTCAACTTTAATGGTGTATGACATTTCGGAGACCAGATATGGTTCAACTAATCATATTTTAATAGCTCTACCTTTCTAAACGGACTGACTGGGAGTGTATACAGTAATATTTTAATGCCTTCGCTCTGATGAGCGTAATTCCAAACAGGTATTCAGTTTCTGCATTTTTCAATTTCTCTCCCAGATGGTCGATGCCAGGGAACTATACGGGGCCACTATACAAATATAATATTTAATACTGAATGTCAGTTTGGGTGTTCCACTCAATTTCCTGGAAAGATCTTTAAAGTCGTCTTATTTATGCTGAATACCCGATCAGTTCCATACTCCAGTCCCAGCCCAGTTGCTATGTAATTCCGCATAACTAAGTTCTCTAATTTCTGAAATGCAAATTTAGAGCAGATGTAGGAGAAGTACTCTTTTATTCCCAACTACGCTAGTTATCAGGGCTGTTGGGGAAAATTAGTTAGAAGTCAGATTTATTGGCCAGATTTCTTGTTAAGGCGGAGGTGGGTGCTGGCTGTATGATTCATTATTCTAATCGGGAGGTGTGTGAAGAACAGAGAAGCTCATTGACCTGTGTGAGTTAGACTGAGGGGCTGTATTGTGAAAAACCTGGCTCAGGGAACTCTTATGCACTTGACTCAGAATCAAAGAATGAGACACTGTTCCTCTGAATGGACGAAACCAGTTCTTTGGAACTAAATGGAGTACTTGCTCTGCAATGGGATCTAGTTGGTGACCTGGATAACTACATGCAGTCAGGTAACTGCCTCCACTTCGATGGAAAAGTATGGTCAAAATGCAGGGTTGTTATCATCATCATCATCATCCTCACAGACCATTATGTTCACATCATTCCTTTTCTGACGTCTTCAGCAGCTTGCCATTTGCCTATGGAATAGAATATAAATTGCTGATTCTGCCATTCAAAGCCTTCTGCCAAATGACTACAACTTATATCATGACCAGACTTCACAGGATCACCTTAGAGGTCAAATAATCAAAGCCTCTAATTTTACAGAAGAGGAGATTGAGGCTATGATAAGTTAAGTGACTTAGCCAAGGTATAATGACAGGGCCTGGATTTAAACCTAAATTCCCTAATAATAAGTCTGAGGCTATTTCTATTCCTTCACACTGCTTTCTTTTAATCTACAATTCTTTTTCACATATTCTCTATTTTCTTTCTTTTTTCAATTTTTTATTTTCCCACCATTAGATGTAAAGACAATTTTAAACATTAGTTTTCTAAAATTTTGAGTTCCAGATTCTCTCCCTCTTTCCTTCCTCTTCCCCCCCCCCCCCAGATAGTAAGCAATATGAGATAGATTATACATTACATATTCTCCATTAAACCTAGGTGACTATTCTCCATGCCCTGTTCTTTACTATGGTCCCTTTCTCCTGCTTTTATTGATGCTGTCTTCTGAACCTGGAAAGAATGTATCAATGGCATCAACCCCTTTGCCAAAATTGGGACACTAATGCATTGCTGATAGTGTTGTGAATTGATCCAGCCATTCTGGAAGGTAATTTGGAATTATACCCAAAGGTTTTGATTCAGCAATACCGCTACTAGGCTTGTATCCCAAAGAGATCAAAAAAATGGGAAAGGATCTATTTGTACAAAAATATTTATAGCTGTGCTTTTTGTGGTGGCAAAAAATTGGAAACTAATGGTATGTCCCTCTATTGGAGAATAGCTGAACAAATTGTGGTATGTGATGGTGATGGAATACTGTTGTGCTGTAAGGAATGATGAACAGGATGATTTCAGAAAAAGCTGGAAAGACCTACATGAACTGATGCAAAGTGAAATAAGCAGAAGCCGGAGAACATTGTACAAAGTAACTGAAGCATTTTGGGATGATCAAATGTAATAGACTTTGCTACTAATAGCAATACAATGATCCAGGACAATTCTGAGGGATGTATTAAAAAAGATGCTATCCACATCTAGAGAAAGAAATGTTGGAGTAGAAATGCAGTAGAAAACATATGATTTATCTCTTGTTTATATAGGCATAGGATTTGGGGGTTTGGTTTTATAAGATTACTCCATTACAAAAATGAATAATACGGAAATGGGTTTTGAGTGATAATACATATATAACCAGTTGAATTGATTGTCAATTGCGGGAGAGGGAAGGGAAGGGAGACAACATGAATCATGTAACCTTGGAAAACTTTTGGGTAAATTTGTTACTAGAATAAAATAAAGAAAAAATTTAAATATATATATGCATATATATATATATACATATATATATATATATCATCATTCTCCCATCCATGGTCCACCCCATCTCCCTCTCTTAAAGTTCCTGCCTTTTTCCTAACTGTGTGACCCTGGGCAAGTCACTTAACCCTGATTGCCTACCCCTTACCACTCTTCTATCCTAGAACTGATTCTAAGATAGAAGGTAAGGATTTTTTTTAATCCTGCCTTCCTCCAAAGCCCAGTTTTGATTGCACCTTCTCCCAAGTTCCTCAGTTTTCCCATCTGAAAAAATGTACTGAAAGAAGTAAAAAAACTCTGATGATATCACGAGAGTAAAAGAAATAATCTCAAAATAACTATAGCTTCAGAAAAGAAAATTATATGGATTTAATCACATTTATTGTTATTCTCTGGGGCAAAATGCTATTCTCAAATAATATTAAATCCTAATTGTCTGTTTTAGGTGGTCCATTTAATTTCCTGGAAGAATCTTTAAATTCATCTTCTTTGGGCTCAATACTCCATATGAGATGAGAATTATACCCATTTGGGATCTGGGATTTGTAATAAAAGTACACAGATCTAGGAATCATTAGGCCTAGGTTCTCTTCTTGGTTCTCCCACTAATTCAGTAAATGAGCTAAGCAAGCTATGTGGTCTGGGCCAAGTCACTGAAATGTTCTGAATCTCAGTTTCCTCACCTGTAAAAGTGAAGCATTGACCCAGAGCTGGGATACAACATCTGCTGCCTGTGTTTGTTCCCCACCATTATTCCAAGTGACTAAATAAATAACCGAATGCTGTGGGGAACAGTGTGAAAACAGGTGCATTTGTAAAAACAAATACTGAAGTGTGCCTTAATCAAGTCAAGTCAACAAACATTTATCCCTGCTTACTCTGCACCAGGCACTGTCCTTTTTTGGCAGCAGTTTTTAAGTCGGGTCTGAATCTTCATGACCCCATTTAGGGTTTTCTTGGCAAAAATATAGGAGTGGTTTGCCATTTCCTTCCCCAGCTCATTTGACAGATGAGAAAACTGAGACAAACAGAATGAAGTGACTTGCTCAGGGTAACACATCTGGGAAGTATTTGAAAAAAAGTCTCTCTGGCTTCATATTCGGAACTTTTATATACTACCAGGCACTGTTCTAAGTTCTGAGAAAGGCAAAAACAACTCCTGCTCTCAAGGAAGCCACTTTCAAATGGGGGAGTCACTAAACGATCACCCCAGGGCAAATATCAGTAATATGGAAATATGTCTTGATCAGTGACACATGTAAAACTGTGGAATTGCACGTCAGCTACAGGAGGAGGTGGAGGGAGGGCAGGGAAAGAACATGAAGTCTTGTAACCAGGGAAAAATATTCTAAATTAACTAAATAAAGATTTCCAAATGGGGGGAGTCAACAATGAAAACAACCATATGCATCCTAGATCTCTCCAGGGCAGACTCTAACCTGCTTGGCTCCTTCTTTGCCAACCTAGTCAGGCCAAAGCTTGACCAAATGTGATCTCTAAGGACCCTACCAGTTCTCTCAAGTTCAGCAGTTTTCACTCATTAGCCCTGGAAAGTTCATTTCTTTTTCCTTTTCCTTTTTTTTTTTTTAAGAGAAGGCATTGGCTTCCTTAGCCAGGTTTATAGAATTGCAAGTCCTAGAAGTAAGAGATTTAAGGGTTTCGCACTTCATATTACAGATGAAGAAACTGAGGGTCAGAGAAGTTACCCTAGACCACACAGATATTTCATGGCAGAACCTCAGTGTTCTGACTTATAATACCAAACCTTCTCCCACTACATCATGCTGACACACCTAATTCCATACTAGAAAAAAAAAAAAAACCAACAACTCATGTCCTTAGTCTGTCATGCCTAGTACTTGGCCTAGGGAGCTGCAGCTGCATCTCCATGTGGGGGAAGTATGTGGGTGGCTCCCTTCCCCCTTCCTCCTTCCCCCTTCCCCCTTCCCCCTTCCCTCTTCCCCGGCTAGTCCAGCTGGGTTAAGGCCTAAAGCTCCCAGCCCTGTAAGCAGGCCCCCTTCAAGGGTATCGATTCCCTCCTTCTCCCCCCTACAACCCTCGTGCCCTTGTCTTATTCCCCCCCTTTCTTCTTTTCAAATACCAAGTATCCTCTCCTGCCTATCACTGCCCAAGCAAGGGAAAGAGATCAACTGGACAATTCTTCCTTTCATCTGGGGGGGCCCGGTGGGGGCCTGCTGCTCATTGTGTGTTCAAAGATGATCTTATTGAACAGCTGTCTGAAAATCTGTGTCCTGGTGACACGGCATAAATGAGAGGCAGGAAAGGATGCCTTTCTGAAACTCGGCACTGGAGCCTGGGCTGAGCAAAGGTCCCCCAACACGGGAGAAGAGCTTGGTAATTAGAGCTGCAAGTCAGGAGGCCTCGATCCATCCTGGAGCTAGGCTGGAATGAGTGCCACGCATGTCCCAGGATCCTCTAAGCACGATGACCCAGGCAGAAATTCACTGAGTATAGGAAAATGTTGCTTCCTCAAAGATCATAAGCCCGTACTACATCAGAGCTCAGAGAAAACTTAGAGAATGTCAGAAGTGAAAGGGCCATTAGGACCTAAAGGGTCAGGGCTGAGAGAGACCTTAGAAAATAATGCCAAAGCAGGAAAGGAGCTTAGAACAGAAAATGTCAGAGCTTGAAGGGATCTTAGAACAGAGATCAGAGTTGGAAGGGATCTTAGAACAGAGAATGTCAGAGCTTGGAAGGATCTTAGAACAGAGATCAGAGTTGGAAAGGAGCTTAGAACAGAGAATGTCAGAGCTTGGAAGGATCTTAGAACAGAGAAGATCAGAGTTGGAAGGGAGCTTAGAACAAAGAATGTCAGAGCTTGGAAGGATCTTAGAACAGAGAAGATCAGAGTTGGAAGGGGATCTTAGAACCTAAATTTTCAGAGCGGGAGAAACCTTAGAACATAATGTCAGAGCTGGGAGGGACCTTAGAACAGAGAATGTCAGAGTGGGAGAGACCTTAGAATACAATGTCAAAGCTAGAAAAGAGCTTGGAACAGAGAATATTAGAACTTAGAGGGACCTTAGGACACAGAATGTCAGAGCTGGGAGAGACCATAGAATAGGGAAGATCAGAGTTGGGAAAGGATCTTAGAACCTAGGTTGTCAGAGTGGGAGAGACCTTAGAACACAGAATGTCAGACCTGGAACAGACCTTAGAATACAGTGTCAAAACTGGAAAGGAGCTTGGAACAGAGAATGTCAGAACAGGGAGGGACCTTAGAATATAATGTCAGAGCTGGAAAAGAGCTAAAACAAACAAAAAAAAATATCAGGGCTGGAAGAGATCTCAAAATATAGAATTTTTGAACTTACACCAAAATGGAAGATAGAGTGGGCTAGATCTTATATCATCTAGGAATGTATGCCACATGCAGTCAGCCATTTTATTTTAGGTGGCCTTATATATTACAAAACTCTCCCCTTGCCCACATTATTTCCATCTTTTCCCACACATATGGCATGAGAGTCTTTGCCAAAATGCTTTGCTAAAATCTAGGCCAACTCCATTGCTTTCACTCACATCCCTGTTGAAAAAAAAAGAAAAACAATTCATCTGGTATGCCTGGATCATGGCGCCATCCTGGCTTTTTGTGACTGTGGCTTTCTTTTCTAGGGGTTCACTCACTGTCCTTTTAGCAATAAATTCTAGCGGGACACCTACGTAGCATAGTGTATAGAGAGCCAAGCCTGGAGTTGGAAGGACCTGGGTTCAAATCTGACCTCAGACATTTCCTAGCTGAAAAAGTCATCTACTGTTCTTCTGCCTTAAGATTGATACTTGTGTCTATTCTAAGACAGAAGGTAAGAATTTAAAAATAAATAAACAAATTCTGACTAATGTTGTAATGAACTACTTCTTAAGGCTTTAATCCTCCTGGCCCTACAAGGGCTCATAAGATCATTTCATGATGCCTTTTGCTTTACTAACTCATGATGTGACTTAGAATTCACACAGCATTTTCTATTTTTTTAGTATTTTAAGTCATTTATTCTAAGAATTCTAAGAAACAGAAACTCAGGTAGATTAAATGACATAATGAAGATCAAGAGATCTGGGTTCAAATCAGGACTGCATTGGAAACAGCTCTAAATTGCTTGCCAGGAGACTTAAATTTTCAGTGTGAGCATTTCCATGTATTTATCCTACCTTGATCACCCTCCAGGTTACCCCATGAGGTCCTGTCCCATCCCCTTTCCTGCCTCTTTTTGTGTGTTGTCCCTGTGGCGAGGACTATCCTTCTTTTTATTAACTGTGTTCCCAAGACTGAGGGGAGTAGTATCTTGGGTACTTAAAAATTTTATCAAATGATTGCATTTACAACTCAGAAATCAGTACTCTAAATCAGAGCTTGATTTGTTATTTTGTTGATGTTCTATAGACTTAAGGAAGTGATGAAGAAAATGCTAATAATGTAGATTAAACTCAAAAGTGTGTGCTACTTTTTTTTTTTTCTGAAAGCATGGTTGTTAAACATATTACCAGCACATTGTTGGTTCAAATCCTGGCTCTGACAATAGCTACCTGTGAAATGACCCTGGGGAGGTCATTTCTTCAAGTCAATTTTTCCTTTTAAAAAATGGGGATTACACTTGCACATCTTACCTCATCTTAAAATACTTGGCAGATATGACCATGTCATTCTTAGTCTTTCATCTTTCATAGAAGTCCTGCATCTTTTTTTTTTTTTAACCCTTACCTTCCATCTTAGAATCAATACTGTGTATCGGTTCTAAGGCAGAAGAACAGTAAGGGCTAAGCAATGGAGGGTTAAGTGACTTGCCCAGGGTCACACAATTAGGACGTGTCTGAGGCCAGATTTGAAACTAGGACCTCCCGTCTCTAGGTCTGGCTCTCAATCCACTAAACCACCCAGCTGACCCCAGCCCTGCATCTTTTCTGCTTGACATCACTAGTTGATATTTGGGTTTTTTCTTTCTTCTTTCAAAGACTAGAGAAGAGTTGTATTTCAAGGTTGGGAAATGTAAAAGACAGACCAAAAAAGGACAGCTGGGTAGCACAGTGGATAGAGTGCCAGACCTGGAGTCAAGAAGACCTAGGTTCAGACCTGGCCTCAGATACTTCATAGCTGGGTGATCCTGGGCTATTCATTTAACCCCCTTTGCCTCGCCCTTGCCTTTCTTCTATTTTAGAACCAATACTAAGACAGAAGGAAGGTTTTAAAAATGATCATTAAAATTAAATTAAAAAACTAGAATTAAAAAAGAAATGTATTAACACTGTATATTTAGTTTTCTTGTTTGATTTCTAGATTACAAATGGGACTAATACATCTATTCCTTAAGAGGAGAATATTCCAAATGGAATGCCTATTCAGGAAACATCAGAATTGGCTCAACGTTCATAAAGAGAACATAATATTAAAGGAACTGGAAAGAACCTTAAAAGACGGATTCTCAGAACTGGAAGAAGCCTTTGGTTATAGAGTTTGGAGCAGAAAGTGCCCTTGTGAGACAAGGAATGTCCAAGTTGAAAGAGACCTTAGAGCAGGGGTCAGAAACGTATGGCTCTCGAGCCATATCTGGCTCTTTTGAGGGCCAGATATGGCTCTTTCTGCAGGAGCCATAAAGTCCATTTTTTTTTCAGGCGCTGTTACAGGAGCGGCACTGTGAGCACTGTACGGTTCTCACGAAATTACATTTTAAAAATGTGGCGTTTATGGCTCTCACAGCCAAAAAGGTTGCCGACCCCTGCCTTAGAGCATAAAATATCAGAGCTGAGAGGGGTCCTAAAACAGAGAATGGGGATCAGGGCTGGGAGGGACCTTAGAGTACAGAATGTCAGAGCTGGGAGGGAACGTAGAACATTGAATGTCACAGCTGAGAGAGTTCTCAGAACATAGACTATGAGAGTTGTATGGAACCTGAAAAATTAAAAAAAAAAAAAAAAAAAAAGAAATTGGAAACAGAGGAGATGAAATGACTTGTCCAAGATCACACTAAGTACTTAGTATCTTAGCTAGGAATCAAACCTAAGTCCTCCTACTTCAAATCCATGACTCTTTCTAGTCTAGTCTAGTAGCTGAGAAAAGAGATCTCTACCTCAGGGAGATTTTCAGTGCTATGCTTTGGAAAAGGCAGTTCTATCTTTTTTTTTTATGTGTCCCTCTATTGTTACGAATAAACCATTTTCTCATAAAACGCATACATACAACACAACACAACACAACCCTCCCTTTTATGGGAATGCCAGTTCAGCTTTGTGTATGTTCTGCCACATGAAAGTCGTTTTGTCTTCATTTGTGGTTGTGCTGATTACAAAGACTAGGAGATCTTTAATTAAATTGGTGGGGTTGTGTGGATTTCTTTCAAAGCAAACCATCGAAATAGCATTTGTGACTCATTACAATTATAACAGTGATGTTATCATACTTGTCTTATTATTTTGCCCACTTCGATCAAAATACTTCAGTTAAGTAGTCAGGGGCTGTCTTCAAGTCTTCCCTGAATCCTACGGGTGAATGGTTCCTGTCCTAAAGATTGAGAATTCCATGGCATAGTGGAAGAAGAACAGGAGTTAGCCAAATAAGTCCTAGGTTTGAACCCTTGGCTTTGTTATTTGTTATTTGTCACTGGTGTACCCTTGGGCAAATCTCTTCCCTTGTCTGCTCCTCAAGGCTTTTATCTATCAAAAAAACCAGAGGAATAGGTGATACCAAAAATCCTTTCTAACTCTAAAATCTATAAACTATAAATGCTGTACAAATGGGTTTCTATTCTGACCTCCATTGCTTTGTTCTTTCTTTGGATTTTGCCCACAGTTGCTCAGTTGCTTTATCCCTCTGTCCAAAAGGTCTCCTTCTGCCATTTTGAAAAAGAGTCCATTCTCTAGACTTGGCCATCACGACTCATCTGCTTTCTCCCTCGGTCCCAGAGGCCCACTTCTATTTTTGGTGATTTCGTTTTCTTTTTTAATCCCTTACTTTCTATCCTAGTAACAACTCAAAGATAGGAGGGCAAGGTCTAGGCAAATGGGGTTAAGTGACTTGCCAAGGGTTGCACAGCTAGGAAGTGTCTGAGGCCATATTTGAACCCAACTCCTTCTGACTCCAGGCCTGACTGCTATCCACTGAGCCACAATTGCTAAATTCTTTCCAGAACCTCCCTTTGGTGAAGGGTCCAGATCAGACATCCCCCATTCTCTGGACTTCACCACTGGGACTCAACTGCCCTCATCCCCCTCATCTCTCTTTTATGTGTGATCTTTCCTCATCAAAATGTGAGCTGCTCAGCTCACATATATATATATATATATTTCATTTTTATAATGCTTTACATTATCTTCTCCCAACAAACCTCGGAGGTAAATGCTATTATTGTACTCATTTTACAGATAAGAAAATTGAGGTAGGCAAAATTTAAGTAACTTGCCCAAGGTCACATATTAATAAATGTTAAGGGTGAATTTGAACTTAAGTCTTCCTGACTCCAGACCCAGAACTCTATCTACACTACTGTGTGCTTTGTTTGAAATGATTAAATCTTACTCTTCATGAGGTCCTGGGCTAATGTGGGTTCCCTCACTAGAATCTTTGTGGGCAAGAATTGGTGCTGGTTCTGTTGTTTCTTCACTTCCCCAATGTCTCCCAGAGTGCCTGGCCCAACCAAAAGATTTAATAAATCCTGATAAAGTGCTCTCTGGGGGAGAGCAAACATCAAAAAAAGTTTCATTAAATAAATAATGAAAATGAGCCCCAAAGCAAGTTTTCCCAGAGGTTTTACAATTAGCAATGAGGTGAGATGTCTTCAAGGATCACAATAAAGATAACTCATATCTCTTTCATCTTTCTTCTAAACCCTTACCTTCTTAGAATATTGATATCACTAAATATTCTCTTACAAGGATGACCAATATGGAAGCATGTTCTGCATGATAACATGTATAACCCAGATCAAATTGCTTAGCATCTCCGAGAGGGGAGGGGAAGGAAGGGAGAGAATCTATTTGGATCTTATGATTTCAGAAAATGTATATAAAAATTGTTATTACATGTAATTGGGAAAATAAAATATATTTGAATAATAAATTTTAAGAGAAGACTAATGATATTAAGTATTGGTTCCAAGGCAGAAGAGTAGTAAGAGCTAGACAATTGGGGTTAAGTGATTTGCCCAGGATCAACTGTGGTCAAATTTGAACCCAGGACCTCATGTTTCCAAATCTGACTTTCTATCCTCTGAGCCCCCTATTTTTATCTTATTTATATTTATTTTATTCATTTTTATCTTTTTTATTCATTTATTTTATCTTAAAGTTTACAAGATGCCTTATTCATGAGGGAGGTGATATGAGTAGGACTATTCCCATTTTAACAGATTAGGGAACAGGGTCTTCAGAGAGGAGAGGCAGTTGGTCCAAAGCCAACCAGTGACTAAATATTAAAGCCAGAATTTAAACCCGGGTCTTCTGACTTCACAAAGGCAGCAAGGAGCCAGGATTTCCTCAGGGTTTGGACACTGTCTGTGTGTTTAAGAGATCTTCTTTATGAAGTGCTAGGGTTGAAAATATTTCTTATTCTATAGCCAAACCACCATGTTGTTGATGAGTGACACGTAATCCATTGCCAGCTGAGTCTTAGAGGTTGGTAGATGCTTCACTTGTAGCTGAGTCCTCAAGAATCCAAGTATGCCTCAATGGAAAGGGAAAGCTTTTATCAGATCCTCACTCCATGCCAACCGCTGTGCTAAGTGTGAGGTGATGCAAAAAAGAAAAGTGAGACAACATGGGGGAGTCACCACATATAGGAAGATTCAGATCGGGGGCGGATGGAAAGTCCCTGGAATCCTTAGGATGCAGTAGCAGGGCTTATGGCAAGGCTCAGGGGTCCTTAGTGTATACCATTTTGAAGGGGACATTCTGATAGAATCTGGGCTGGGGGCTCTAGATTAGGGCCACTGGGGCTGGTCCAGTGTCTCACATCAACCTCTAGGTGAGAGGGATTCCAGCACAGAACTCTGACAAGACATTAAAGGAAGAAAGAAATGAGCCACAAATGCCAAAAAAATTATAATATATGTTCAAAACAACAACCCATTTGTATACTGCTTTGTTTTGAGGTAGGTCTTTGAATTGTGATTTCATTCAGTGAATTCCAGGAGAGGATATTTTCCCGCCTCCAGCAATATTGGTACCTCCTCTACTACTTTTCTTAGACATTTATCCAAAGTCATACTCAACCAAGAACCAAGTGGGATTTAAACCCAGGTCTTCCTGGTCCCCAAGGCCAATCTCTCCACTCACTCTACCGTGCTATTTTGCTTGTATGGTGTTTCAAGGTTACCAAAACACAATCCCGTAAGACAACCGGAATTGGTAGAGGTTACAGGGCTTGGTCATCTGGTAAATGTTGGAGCCAAGAGCTTGGTATTATGTGGTGATGGGGTTAGGAACAGGTTGCTCACAGAGCTCTTGGAAAGGAGAACATATTTTTCCAGGGACTGTTAACTTAAGCAGGATTAAATGGAGCAGGGCAGCGTTTGAAAAACCTGTATGTTTTCTAAAGAGTTATTATCCCCAGAGTGAATTCAGAGGCAAGAAAAAGCAAAATGCTCTCTTCAGCTCACAAGGAGAAAAGGAGGCAAGGTGGATGTATTCTTTACCCATCAAAGCCCCGAATCAGTGTCGTATGTCTTTCTGCAACTGTTTCCAACAGAGAAAGGAGAGGACTTGGGCCAAGAAGGGCCTGACATGTTAGCCAAGCTGGTGCTGAGCAGAACTTTGGGGTATTTTGTGGTTGGTCTTTCTGGATATTTCCCCCTGCCAAAACAAGCTTGCTGACTCCTGCCCCCGCTCGATTTGCTGTAAGGAAAAGAAACAGTGGCCAAATCATTGGCACATTTGACGTCATTGAGTGCTTCCATAACATGAGCCTGGAGAGCGTGTGAAGCGACCAAAAAAAAAAAAAAAAAAAAAAAAGTGGCTTCTTTGTTTGTGCTGGGAGTAGAGGAAAGAGCTCTGGACTTGGAATTAGAAGGACTGCCTCTGGGTTTGGATTTTGAGGCTTGCAAGCTGGGTGACTTTGAGTAAACTGTACCTCAGTTTCTTATCTGTAAAATAGGGATAAAAATAACTACACCGGGGGCAGCTGGGTGGCTCAGTGAATTGAGAGCCAGGCCTAGAGACGGGAGGTCCTAGGTTCAAATCTGGCCTCAGACACTTCCCAGCTGTGTGACCCTGGGCAAGTCACTTGACCTCCATTGCCCACCCTTACCACTCTTTCACCTATAATCCAATACACAGAAGTTAAGGGTTTAAAAAACATAACTACATCACCTATCTATTTAGGGAAATGCTTTGTGTATTAGAATCATAGGAATAAAAGGTAAAAGAGATCTTAAAGATCTAGTAATAAAGTGGTACCCACCCTTTGGGTCACTGGGGGCTATGTCATTATTGCAAGGGATTGGGGAAACCTTAAGTATAAGGCGGCTCAAGACTGGAGAAGTTTATTGTCAGTTTTCTGTGCATAATAAAGTCAAGCATTTGGAACAAAGGATTGAGGTAGGAGGCCAGGCCCACTCCACTTAAAGTTGTGTGTTCTTATCCTTTCATTTTCATGGGAAATGCCACTTGAGGCTAGTGGGAAGCAATGCCAGTCAGAGACGACAAGCCATGCCCAAGGGAGGCAGTAGGATGACATAAGTACCATTCAGAGTAGGAGGTGTGAACTGCCCCTTGGTGTGAGTACCACGACCCCATGTGTTCCCTCTATTTCTTGGGAATTTTCATCTTTCCCAAAGATGTTTTCTGCATTTGGGCAGGGAGAGGAGGGCATCCCAGGTTTATGAGAGAAATGTTCTCTTGATATCATTCTTGTTTAGCAATTCAGATAAATGCTTTTGCTTTGAATTGTGTCTTTTGGAGAATTCATAAAAAAAGAAACATTGAGGAAGGTTCCTGAACTGTGGTTTTTGAGTGGAGAGGGACCCATAAAGAATTCTGAACCTGAGATAGTTTATCTGGGGAGAATCTATTTGCATTTTAGGGCAGAGGGGTGGATAAGCCCAGATGTTATACAAATATATCTTCTGCAAGGTAAATAGATAAAAATTAAAGTGATGCATATGCGCATCGCTCTTTTTTCAAATGAATGTAGATATTTCCAATATATTGTGATTCTATAAATAATGTGATTGTGATTTTGTGCTTAAATACATTTAAAGTGTTAACCGAATTCATAGTAGCTTTTTGTAGGGTATTTTCATATTCTCTGTGGATAATATATCTACTATCATTTGCTGTGTTTCTGTCTGGGAGGAAATGCTAGTTCTTTTCTGATCCCCCTGGAGGGGGAGGAGGACTTACTTGACAACAAGGTGTAGATTTGGAGTCAGGAAGATCTAGGTTCAAATCTCATCCCCATATACTCACTAACTACAAATCTAAGCAGGTCTTTTACCTCTCAAAGTTTCTGTTTCCATATCTGTAAAATGGAAATAAGGATAGCATCTATTTCACTGGATGGTTGTGAGGATCAAATAAGATAATATTTGAAACGTATTTTGCAAATATTAATGTGTAGTACATGCTTGTGCAAGCTTATATTACTATTATTTCATAGGAAGGGCTCAAGCAAAAAGTTTTGACACTAAGAAAGGGTTCTCCAACTGAAAAAGGCTGAGATTTTATAGTCTAGTATGACTCCTTCATTTTATAGATAAGATAACTGGAACCAAGGAGAGGGGGCTGATTCAGAGGCACAAAGCTAATAAGTAGTAGCGAATTTAAGCCCAAGTCTACTGATTCCAAATTCATGGTTCTTTAGATTAATCACATCATAATATTTATCTCTGTTGATTTAGTCTTATTCCCATGCTGAGGTATATGTTCTCTGAGCTAGACTTTGTCTTATGAAAGCTTTCTATCTTTCCCAGTCTTCAAATGCAGTCTCCTACATACTGTAAGCATTTAAGAAGTGTTTACTCTAAAGCCAAACACTAGCATTATTTGAAATAGAGAAACACTAGAAGCTTTTCCATTAACTACAGGTGTAAAGCAAGGATGACTTCTTTCCCTACTATACTTTGGCATAGTTCCAGAAATGTTAACAGAGGGGACAGCTGGGTAGCTCAGTGGATTGAGAGCCAGGCCTAGAGACGGGAGGTCCTGGGTTCAAATCTGGCCTCAGATACTTCCCAGCTGTGTGACTCTGGGCAAGTCACTTGACCCCCATTGCCTACCCTTACCACTCTTCTGCCTTGGAGCCAATACACAATATTGACTCCGGGACAGAAGGTTAGGGTTTAAAAAAAAATATGTTAGCAAGAATGGTAAGTCAAGAGAAAGAAATTAGTCATAAACATGTAAAGAAGAGGGGGGAAATTATCCCTATTTGTTGACAAAACTATGATTTACTTAGGAAACCCCAGAAAATCAGCAAACTGAAACAATTAATAGCTTTAAAAAATCTTTCTCAGAATAAATAAGCAAATCTGCCAAATTCAATAGTATTTCCAAAACGCAATAACAAAATCTGAGAGGAAATAATAGAGAGGCCATATTCAAAATAACTACAACTGTATAAAATGTCTGAGAGTCACTTGACCAAAGAGTGCACAAGGTTTTCAATCAATCCAATTACAAAACACACTAAAGAACACTCTTTACAAAGAACTAAAGAACAATTTAAATAATGAAGGGAAATTCATTGTTCATGATGGAACTGTGCTAAAATAATAAAAATTATTATTTTTACTAATATATAATAATAATTTATATATATTATATTAGATATCATATAATATATAATGATATAATAATGGGTATTATATAATAATAAATAATATACAATAATATTCTAGTATTAGTCCAGATATTACCTAAATTAATTTATAGATTTTGTGTTTTACCAATCAAATTATGAAGAAGATGTCTGATCAGGCTAGGTAATATAATAACAAAATTCATTTGAAGGAACCAACTGTCTATATTGTTAAAGAAAATAATGGAAAAAATAAGAATTAAAATAGTACTTTCAAATCTCAAATTATATGATAAATTAGTCATCATCAAAATTATTTGATACTGGTTAAAAATAATAAAAGAGATCTTGGAATAGACTTGAACAAAAGAATCAGAGACAATCAAATTCAGTTGTCCAGTGTTTAATAAATCCAATGAACATATCTCACTTTGGGAAGGAAATCTTATTAGACAAGATCTACCGAGAAATTGGTAATCAGGCATAGACCATCATCTTGGACTATATATCATATTATTTCAAAATACATACTCTATCTGAATGTGAAAGTTCACACTCTCAAAAAAATGAAAGAAAAACCAGATAAGTATCTTTCACAACTATGGCTAGGAGATTTCTTAACCAAACAAGAGATAGAGATGATTGCAAAATCCATAATAGAACATTTAAATTAAATTAAATTCAAAAATGTTTTCTTAAACAAAATTGATACAATTGGATTAAGAAGAGAAGCTGTGGATTGAGGGTAAGGTGGAATCTTTGCTTAGAATATCTCCTCCAAATGTATATTATCCAGAATACATGAAGACTTTTTACATTATGAAGGGAGTAATGTTATTCAGAGAATGCAATCTGGGTTATGTAATTTCAGTTCATTCCAATAATGATTTTCCCCTGAATCTTGACATTTGTGTAGTTGCCCAAGTTTAGAGACTTGCCCAGGGTTACACAGCTACAAAATGTCTAGCCCCAAACTTGACTTGAACCCAGGACCTTCTGTCTCCAGGTCTGGTACTGTATCCACTGAGTCACCTAGTTGTCCTCTCTCCTCTTTACTTTATTAAAAAGGAAATTGATGTGAAAAGAGGCAAAATGACTTATCCAAAGTCAAACACATTCTAAGCTGTGAAGCAAAGATTTGAACTCTTATCTTCTGTCTCCAAATATAGGACTTGTCACTATTTCCCCCATCTCTGCTCATAGATTATTTTTAATTATCTTCACATCATCAGAGACCAAACTGTCAATAAATACATTTTTATTCTTTGATGGGACTTCTTGGATGACCATAATGGCAACTTTTTGTAAAGCGGATTCCCCCATATTTTTGTAGAGGGAGAGGAGGGACGCTATATAATTAGAAGAACATTTCATATGCTAAAACAATTGAGTGCTTTTTTTTTTTTTGGTCAGTTTGCTGAACTACTTTTTCCTCCTTTCTTTTGTTATAGGAGATAGTTCTTAGAGTAGGAAAGGGGGAAGGATACATTCAGAAATGAGGGTTATATAAATACCAAAAAATCAATGTTTTTAAAATATTGTATTATATTCTTTAAAGCAATATATAAATTTGAGTTACTGTATCTTGGATGGAGATGTCACTACAGAATCAGAAGTTGTAAGAACTTATTCCAGAAATGGTAGGTTTGGCAGTAGCCTTGAGTATCTGTGAAAGGTAATGAATGAACTGCTATTGGAAAGAACCTTGGACCAGGAAACAGGAGACTTTTGTTCATACCCTACTTTTGCTACTTTTTACCTATGCGAATTTGGAGAAATCAGAGCTTCAGTTGGAGCAGCTAAATGGTGTAGTGGACTGCCAGGCCTGTAGTCAGGAACTTTGAACTCTTCCTGAGTTCAAATCTGAATTCAGACACTAGCTACATGACTACATTTGCCTCAGTTTCCTCCTCTGTAAAATGAGCAAGAGAAGGAAATGGCAAAACATTCTAGTATCTCTGCCAAGAAAACCCCAAATGGGGCCATGAAGAGTTGAACTGGACTGAGACGACTAAACAACGGCAAACCTATGTGATTTCAGAGAAATCAGAGCTTCGGTTTCCTCTCTGTAAAATCAGAGAATTGGATTAGATTATTTCTACAGTTCCTTCCATCTCAGATCTCTTCCAATTTTAATATTATGTCCTAAAATTACTTCTAGCTCTGATCACTTCCAACTCTAACAAATCTATGTTCCAAGATCTCTGACATCTCTGCCATTCTGTGTTCAAAGGTCACGGCCAATTCTGACATTCGGTGATTTTTTAAGGATATTGTTTTACAGATGCAATGACTAGTCCCAAAGACATTGGTTTAAATATTTTCTTTTTTTAAAGTCTTCTAATCACTAGATTCTAATGATGATGATAATCATTCTGTTCTGTTGCTTTCCAAGAATCATTTATGATGGGAAAAGATTTGCAAAGAACAGGCAAGGGGGGAGGCATTTCCCCTGGATATAAAGTCATCAACTGTCACAGTATTCAGAGCTGAAAAGAAACAAATTGTTGTTTCTTTTATTAGAGGTAGCGTGGTATAATGGAAATCATGGTAGCATTAAAATCGGGAAGAAGTTAGATTCAAATGACTGCTACACTTTAGTAGCTGGTTAAACCAAGCAAACAGCTTAACCTCTCTGGGCCTCAGTTTCTTTATTTGCAAAAGAACAATAAGAACTCCACCTCTCACCTCCCAAAGCTGTTGTGAAGACAGGATTCTATAATCCTTTAAGTGAAATTTTCAAATGTGAATTATTTGAGAGTTTCTGTGGAAGACCCTTCTGTAAAGTTCTATCTATGACTTTGGATTGATTCTATTCACAGAGACAGTGTCACATCAAGCAAAGGACACCAAATCTCCTCTCCAGGAGGAAATCTGATCTATGTTAAAAGACATTCGGGTCAGAAAGCCTGGGAATGCCACTATATGACTTTGACTGAGTCACTTTAGTTAACAGTCATGTCCAATTCTTTATCTGTAAAATGGGAATAATCCTTGCTATGGCCACTTCTCAAGGGATTTTGTGAGGATCAAAATGGGAGATAGCCCATTGGCTGGTCCAAATCAGACCCCTGACACATACTTTTCTGGGAGTCATGGAGCAATACAAATCAGAATAACAATAGCAGAAACACAAGGCACAAGGTGAGATTTGCATATTAAGGGTTAATAATAAGGTTTACTCCTGCATGAGAAATTATACAAAAGATATCAACAGGGAAATGATTCTGCATGTGAGCAGAAAAGGACCAAGGCAGCCTTCTAGCACAACTCCTCTATGGAATAGTTAAGAGAAAATGTGCTTTTAAAAAATTGCATTAGATGACATTGGCTATGAAGGATCAGCTAGCGGGTCCGATGGATAGAAAATTGGACTTACAATCAGGGAGATCCGAATGCAAATCGAATCTTGGATACTTACTAGCTGTGTTCGTTAAGCAAGTCAGTTAACCTATGTTTGCCTCAGTTTCCCCATCTATTAAATGGGATAATAATAGCATCTACCTCCCAGAGTTATTGTATGAATGGAGTAAATAAAAAAGGAATAAATGAAATAATATTTGTAAAGTGATTTTCAAACCTTAAAGTGCTATCTAAATGCTAATTATTATTAGTACTGATGAATCATGAATCTATAGAAGTATAAGTATAGAATTTAAATAATATACAGAAAACATTCCTATATCAATGAACCCAAGATCCCATCAATATAGATATTCTCTGCAGTGATTCTTTCCTCCATGTCCTCCCCTAAGTTTGACCCAGAGGGTTCACCCAGTAAACTAGGAGCCTTCATCAGTTCTCCTGATAAGCATAAGATCTTCCCTCTGGTTATTCTTCGTAACTAACTGGCCCATCTTTGTTTGCAATCATACATTTCTTGCAATGCACCCTTCGTACCAACTGGCTGTGGTTGAAGGAGAACTTGAAGCCAGCCAATTGCTTTTGATTGTTGACAAACCGTCTAAGACTGATTTTTTCAGGTCATGTCAGATCAATTGATAGAACATTAACAAGGCCCACAAGTGACATAGAATCTGGATTAGATCCTAGGGCTCCTTGGAAGTCCATAATCTGCTAGAACCTTGTGGCCTCCCAAATTTCAGGCATCTGGATTGTATAATGGCATCTCTCTTCCTCTGCCTTTGGGGCAATCAATTTCATACCTATGTAATTCTCTTCTTTAGTTTCCACACTTAGACCAAATGTGATCAATTAACCCACATTTGGTCCTGTAGTTAGATTTTTAAGGAGAATATTGTGATGTAACCTAATTATAGCTATGCAAAAGAAGAAACTCAAAGAACCAGAGAATGTTTAAACTGGAAGCTAGTTCAGAACAGTGTCAGCACCAGGAGGGACCTTGGAATACAGAATATCAGCCCTGGGAGAGACCTTGGACTTTGGAATAAAGAATATTAGAACTAGAGAGATTATGAACTCCTTAAAAATCTTTTAGTCAAAAAATAACTTATTTTACAGAGGAGGAAATTAAGTCTGAGAAAAGGGAAAATAACTTGACTAAGGTTACACTGTGACCTGGAGCTTCAGACTCCATGATTCTCTTCACTGCCCAACTATGACAATTGTCTCACATAAATGAAATAGCATTTTGGTGCCATTTTTATCCCATTTCATTACTCTTTCCAGTGTCATCTTTTTGTCCATAACGAAGAGGGGAAGGAGAAAGGAAAGGAAGCATGTGTTGTGTGTGTGTATACTTACACATTATAATATATTACATATAGTCTATAGTATATATTAACTATATTACATACAATATATCATATGTGTATTGCATATACATAATATTTTCCCTAAACATTACAAGGGTCTAAATTTTGTTTGGAAGGTCAATTCCTATTGCTCCTAGAATTCCATTTAGTGACTTTTGCTCATATTAAATTTGTGGTCTTCTCTGAGAATGTAACCCCACTCTTGTCTTCAAACTGTCCAGGTTTTCCAGGTTTTCTGAAGGCCACCCTGTAATCTAAGTGCTCTGGAGCAGGGTAACTTGCCTTCCAAATGTCTGAGAGATCTATGAACTTGAGAGATAGTCTAAGTGTAGAGAGACTTCAGAGAAAGACAGAATTTGAATTAGGAAACGTAGAACAATAAGGAAGGTCTGACATGAATTTCAAATGGCATAGCAATAATTAGGTAACATCACAATGTCCTACTGAAAATAAAAAATATAACTACAGAACCAAATGTGGGTTAATGATCACATTTGGTCAAAGTGTGGAAACTAAAGAGGGCAATTGTATAGGTAGGAAATTGATTGCCCCAAAGGCAGGGCCCTAAGGTCACAGACCTTTTGGGGGTCACCCCTGGGACAAAAGCGGAGTGATAATAATGATGATGACTGTAGTAATAGCTAACCTTTCTATAGTGCTTTACAGTTTGTGAGGCATTTTACGTACAAAATGTTCTCTCATTTGGTAGGGATGTAAATTATTTATAGGCATTAGGGGCCACCCCTCTTCTTCTATTCATTCATGAATTCATTTAATAAACATTTATTAAGTTCCACCTATGGAAATGATATCATTGGGATGGGAATTTGGTGATACCAAATTAACTTCAAACATAGTTCCTTCAGAGAACTAATAGTCTAATGGTGGGAAGAGAAGATATAAGCACAGATAACTCTAACAACAACAAAAAAATACATACACCTTCATTAGACAGGTATGGAACAAAGTGCACCCTGAAGTTCATGGGGGGGAAAAAAACTATTCCCTAGGGTAAGGAGAGTTACTCCATTAGCTTCATGGGACAAGGTTGTTACTGAGCCAGGAAAGTCTTCTTGGAGCAAGGAGAATTTGAAGTGAGCTTTAAAGGAAGGTTGGGAATTTAATATTAAGGATGAAAAGAGAGAGAAGGTATCCAAAGTATAAAGAATAATGTGACCTATGACTCATGAGCTGGAGAGTACAGGGTGTGTTCCTGGGAATTCCTCTGATTGGAAGGCTAGAGGGCAGAGCAAGAAACTCCTCTCAAAGCCTTCCTTTAAAGAGGGCACAGAAGCTCGACCAGCTCTTAATTTCCATTAGCTGCGCCATTTGGTTTTGATGCCACCATCATCATGCCTCTGCACTGAGTATACCCTTATCTCCCCCTTCCAAACACAGTCCTTTTTCACTTTTTTTGCATGTTCTTTTCCTCCATTAGAGTGTAAACTTCTTGAGGTCAAGGACCGTCTTTCTTTCTGTAACCCCACCATTTAGCACAATGCTGGCACATGACAGGAGCTTAATATACACCTATTGTAGTGTATTGTGCTGTATTGCATTGCATTGCATTTTAATGTTGTATAATCTAGTGTAGTGAAGTATAGTGTGTGTTGTGATGTCATGCAATATATTATTTTGTATTGAATAATTAGCCAATCAGTAAACATTTTTAAAGCACTATTATGTCTCAGACACTGTACTAGGCTCTGAAACTCTCCCATCCTCAAGGAAATGAAATTCCATTAGGGGATTATTGCATAAATATAAGATATAAATAGACACAAGGTGGAGAAGGAGTAGGGTGCTAGCAGCTGGTGATGGGGAGGTAGGGTCTTGTAGAAGGTGGCTCTCACACTAAGCATTGAAGGAGGCTAGGGGTTTTAAGAGGTACGGATGAGATGGAGATGCTTTAGAGGCATAGGATTGGGGAGTGGGAATCACTAGCACCCAAACTCAGAGACAGGAGATGGAGTGTCACTGAAGAGGAAAAAATGGAATTCAGTTAGTCTAAACCACAGAATCCAGGCAAGTCGTGAAATAAGGCTGAAGAGATAGATTGGGACCAGGTGATGCACAAAGACAAGGAAAAGGTTAGTTTAGTTGGGTGGGTGGAAAGGAAGGATATGAAACAAGTCTTGGATGGTATCAGGTGGTAGAGTAGAAAAGCTACTGGACCTAGAAACAAATGGCCTGGGCTCTTGATGACTTTGGACAAGTCCCTTCCCTTCTCTAAGTCTTGGTTTGCTTAACTGTTAAATAAGTGGGGTGAATTAAGTGATCTCTAAAGTCCCTTCTAGCTCCAACACAATGATCCTAAGTCCAGCTTGACAGGATGGTGATGATGATAACATATCTATAGTAGTTTAGTGTTTATAAGACACATTTCATATATTATTTTATTCAAACTTCACAACAACCCTGTGAGATAGATGTAATCATTCTCTACCTACCTTTGACAGATGAGATAATTGAAGCTTGGGGAAGTTTAGTGATTTGACCAGGATCACACAGTAAGTATCTAAGGAGTGATTTGAACTCAGATCTTTCTAACTTCCGAATGTAACACTGAGTAGAAAGGGGTAGTCCCCATAACTTCTCCGTTTTTCCTTGTTTCTTCTTATCTAACCTTAAAAGAAAACAATAAAGGCCATTACTGCCTCCTAGAATGAAATAGTTGTTTTAATTAATTTTTTTTTGGATTAAGCTACTCATGGTAGAATAAATCACTGTTGGGTCACAGATTTAGTAAAAGGACCTTGGAGGTCATCTAGTCAAATCCCTCACTTTATAACTGAAGAAACTGGGGCAAAGACAAGTTAACTGGCTTGCAGAGAGTCATATAAGAAGTAAGGTGGCTGAACCAATATTTAAGCCTCAGTTTTTAGCTCTAGATCCAGCATTCTTCCTATAACACCTATTACTTTGTTCTCATGGAATGAGTGGAATGTTTAATTAAGATGAAATCTCAGACAATTTTTTTAACTACCATTTGAAAACTTGATATTGAAGCTGTCCTTTTGGGTTTGGGGAGGTGTCAGATTTTTTCAGAATCGTCTACCCTCTTCTGCCATGAATCTTTTAAAACAGAACTTTCTCACATGGAGCTACCCACCTCTTCAAGCTAGAGACCAACTTAAGTTTAACTTGAAGGTGGAGTTCTATTGAAATCCAATGGGGGCCACTGCTGTGGTTTTCTGGGAGGCCTTCCCATCAACTTCATTCTGGTCTGGGAACCATTTTGTACAGGAATAAAAAAAAAAGGAGCACATTGGAATGGGCAGAGATACACGTAATGACCCAAATGCAGATGAAATCACTTAACATTTTGAAACTGGCAGCCCCTCGATTTTAATTACATAGCATAGCGATATTCTGCTCAAAGCAATTACATTTCAGATCTTCCCACACACAAATAAGGCCTAGTCATGCTGGAGAGAAGCTAGCAGTTAAGTGGAGCTTAGGGCAAAGAGGCCCTTTCTTCTTCGTTCTCTCTTCTTGCTCTCTGAAATGGGAGAGAGCTCTGCCATTTGGAATAGGAAGGGTCCAAATGAACAAGAGTAGCTTTTGGTCCAGTGAAAACTAAAATACTCATCTTTGGGGAGGAGGGATTCTCTCTTAATCATGGAAGACCAAGAATTGCCTCTTTAAAAACAAACAAACAAACAACTTCTTTTTGCTGAGATATCCAGTCACTAGAAATAATCCTCCTGTTTTGAAATAACATAAAAGATTTTGCTTTAAAAAAAATCATTCCCTGCATTGACTGGACCCAAGTTGCCTTGCCTTCTGAATTGTAGCTGATATGCTCAGATCCATTTAGTGGGGCTGATATCCCTCCCTTCAAATTGGTCTGTATGAATGGACCCTTTTGTAACCAGGCAGGCATCAGACAGCAATCACAATGACCTCCTTTTAGCCAGGCCTCCTGTAGCTACCAGTGAGTCAACAAGGCTGGCTGGGGCTGTGTGAGAAGGAAAACAGCAATTTCTTAGTGGTTTCCTTGGCATGCTGGAAGAGGCGGGCGCTCTCTCCTTACACAGGCCTTCCACCTTGGGCGTGCTCCCTAGCTGTATTCCACAAGAGGCACTTAGCTATTGGGCCCAGGTTGAGAACGTGTTCTAGCAAAGAGTTCGAATCGGTTCCAGATGCTACTTGTTGACTTGAGGCCCTGCCAGTTGCTTGAGTGGAGCAGAGGAAATAAATCTTAGGACTTAGTTCCATCAGCAGTGCCTCTACCAAACCATCTCCCATGTTTAGTTGTCATACAATCATGGAATATTAGAGCAGGGTGAGGCATGAGAGATGGAATATCAGAAGTGAAAGGGACTTTATAGAGTGTCAGAGTTGGGAGGGACCTTAGAACACAGAATGTCAGACTTGGGAAGGACTTTAGAACACAGAACACCAGAGGTAGAAGGGGATTTAGAGCATATGTCAAAGCTGGAAGGGATCTTAGGACACAGAATATCAGAACTGGAAAGATCCTTTGAAACTATCTCATTTTACAAAGGATAAAACGGGAGGCTAGGAAAAAATGAATGGATTTACCTGTGGGTTACTGGCAGAGTTGCAATTCGATCCTGGATCCCTTGACTCCTATTACAGAATTTTTTTTTGTATTATGCCATCTACTTATTAAAATTATATTGATTTTTAAAAAATTTTAATCTCTCTTTCATTTCCAAGTATAGCCCTTCCCTTCCCCTAAACAGAGAGCCGTCCCTTATAATAAAGAATACAAAAGAAAGGGAAGAAATGTTTTCACAAAATTAACCAATATATCAACTGAAATTGACAATATATTTTACACCCATGTAAAGAAGGGAGAGAAGTTAATTTATTCATCCCTTCTTTGAAGTCAGTCTTGGTTATTATAATGCTACAACCTTCAATTTCCCTTTTAAAAAATATTTTTATTTACATTGTTGTGGTGACTTCATATATACTGGTTTTTTCCTGTTTCTCCTTACTTCACTTAGCATCAGTTCATGTAAGTCTTTCCATGCTTCTCTGAATTTTTCATATCATATCATTAGTTTCTTATGGTGTGGTCCTCGTTCATTATATTCCTGTACCATAATGTACTTAACCATCAAGTCACAGCTGATAGATGTCTGCTTGTTTCTAATTCTTTGCTACTACCAAAATAATGCTACTTTGAATCCTTTGATATTCGTGGGACCTTTCTTTCTGTGTGTGATCTACTTGATGATATTTTATATAGCTGTGGGATCTGCAGGTCAAAGGATGCCATGTAGTCTTGGGGTTCTTTAGATTAGACCTTTGATTCCATTGATCAAAGGTAAGGAAACTCTCTGCCTAGGCATGTTAGAATCAGCACCTTCTCCAGGATTCATATATAGGGCTTCTTGACTCTCAGGTCAGTTCTTTTTCCATTATACTACATTTCTCTTACGTATACTCTTTAAAAACAAACAAAAAACCCTTTACTTTCTGTCTTGGAGGGCTGAACAATTGGGGTTAAGTGACTTTCCCAGGGTCACACAGCTAGGAAATATCTGAGAGCAAGATGTGAACCCAGGTCCTCCCATCTGTAGGTCTGGTTCTCAATCCACTGAGCCCCCTACCTGCCCCAACATATACTCTTTTTTAAAAATCCTACAGGTGTTTTTTAGTACAACATATTATTATTGCTACATAATACTAATTAATGTCATGTAATAGCATTTATAGAGAGTTTTAAGTTTTGCAAAGTTTTGCTTTATAAATATTATCTTATTTGATCCTTACAACAGCCCTGGAGAGTAGATGCTATTATCATCCCTATATTATAGATAAGGAAAAGGAGGTAGACAAAAATTTAAATGACTTGTTTAGGGTCTTTCAACTAATATTTGAGGTAGGATTTTGAATCAAATCTTCCTGACTCTAGGTCCAGTACCAAATCTGCTGCAATCTGCCTCCTATTACCAGGGACTCCTCCCTGGCTCTCCCTTCCAGAACTCTCTCTGGCAACTAAGAAGAACAACTCAAGTGTCATAGACTCTTTCCAGAGTAGGTAAGATTCCACCAGAACTCATGATTCCTCGCAATGAAATTTAAATCCTCAGTTAGAGGCCATTCCCTCTTCCTTGTTATTCTAAAACTAAGTACTTCACACATTTGGGAAGCATTATTAAATAATGGCCTGACTGATGGTCTGTGGTTGAAGTTAATTTCTTCCAGTTTTCAAAGCATCTAGTTACCCTTTGCTCAATGGGAGCTGTCAAAATTGCTTTGAGTACATGAACAGGACTTGTAAAACTTTCAGGTTGGCCTCCGAAGCCAGACTCCAACCATATCAGAATAGACCTTCCCCGGGAGACCATCTGTGAAACAAATATGTAACTGGTTTCTTTCGAATTTCTCCCAAATATACTATTTTCTCCCCTTGTTTGGGCATGTGAAAATCCATTGTAGTAGATGGCATTGGTTATCCCCAATCTAATCACAATGACTTGCCTCCTAACATTCAGCAACTCTGCCTTGAAAGCACAGACTCTTTTTTGTACTTTTGTCCTCTGGCACACTGAAGGCCCATAATAAATACTCATTGGCTGGATGACTTAGGTTTATAGCCATTTTTTATTTTTGCCTTTGGACTTACAGTATCTTAATTCTTCAAGATGAAATTAAAATAGGGAGAGAATTTGTAATTGTGTGACTTAAATCAAATACCTAGACTTCTCTGGTCCTCAGGTTCTTCCTTGGTAAAGTGATGATTTTGGGCCAGCTCATTTCTAAGGTTTTTCTGATCCAATTAGTCTAATGTGAAGTAGTAGACGTGTAATTAGAGGACCTGTGTTGGAATTCTGGCCTCTCCATTTATTTGTGTGGCTTCCCTTCTTTAGATATCAATGCTTCATCTGTCACCTGAGGAGACTGGAATAGATGATCTCCAAGATCTCATTTAGAATTTATTCAATGAGCACATTAAATGAATGGTAATGCCCAGCACTTTTAGAATGCTTTTCCATAGTTTGCATTTTTGTCCTTTATAAGCTTGAAAGAAAGAAAGAGAGAGAGAAAAAGAAAGAAAAAGAAAGAAAAAGAAAGAAAGGAAGGAAGGAAAGAAAGAAAGAAAGAAAGAAAGAAAGAAAGAAAGAAAGAAAGAAAGAAAGAAAGAAAGAAAGAAAGAAAGAAAGAAAGAAA